>NC_030683.2:124422497-124552497 GCF_000004195.4 Xenopus tropicalis | reverse complement strand
GGATGTGGGGGCCGTCTCCCCGTAATTTATCGATAGCTGCACCTCCAGCCTCTACAAATGACTGTTATTCTCCCCTGCTGCTCAGATCATTATTCCTATAACCCCTGCAGCCCCAATGCAAATAGCCTCCCCCCGGGGAACATGGGCTTTCATTATCGTTATTACTGTTCCCAGGGTGAGAAATTGCAGCAATCTGTCAACTCCTCTGTCCCCACTGACGGGTCCCTCTTGGGATCAGTTCCTCGCTGGGCCGGGGGGGGGGGGTGTGCTTCTCTTTTGGGGTAGGGAAGATCAACGTCCACCATCAAATATATATTCCCAGAAATGGCGTTGAAACGTATAAATGGGTATAATATGGGTCAGGCAGCAGATATGGGCAGGGGATTCAGGTTACGCTACGGGCAGTTATGTCCTACATATTACGTATAAGTATTCGGCACATAGAATCTTCATTATAGATGTATCAATAGGGGCTGACTGCACTGAAATGAATTATATATATACAGGATCACCCACATACCAGTATGCGCCACTACACCTGGGGCTGCCGGATTGCGACTATTAGTGTGCTCTGCTCTGGGGATGGGAAAGCCAGTACAGGTCTTGGCATTGATAAATCACCCCCTGTGCAAATAGGGAAGGGGCTGTTTGTGTGGATGAGAGGGGGGCTGCGAGAGATGAGAAATAAAGCAAAAATAACTTGAGTTTCATTTCTGTCATTTTTTCTGGATTATTTTCCTAATAGAGTCACTATCCAAGTTTCATATACAGGTATGGGACCCGTTATCCAGAATGCTCAGGACCTAGGGTTTTCCGGATAAGGGGTCTTTCTGGAATTCGGATCTCCTACCTTAAGTCTGCTAATAAAATTATTTAAACTACTGTTCTGCCCCCAATAAGGGGTAATTATATCTTAGTTGGGATCAAGTACAGGTACTGTTTTATTATTACAGAGAAAAGGGAATCATTTAACCATGAAATAAACCCAATAGGGCTGTTCTGCCCCCAATAAGGGGTAATTATATCTTAGTTGGGATCAAGTACAGGTACTGTTTTATTATTACAGAGAAAAGGGAATCATTTAACCATTAAATAAACCCAATAGGGCTGTTCTGCCCCAATAAGGGGTAATTATATCTTAGTTGGGATCAAGTACAGGTACTGTTTTATTATTACAGAGAAAAGGGAATCATTTAACCATTAAATAAACCCAATAGGGCTGTTCTGCCCCCAATAAGGGGTAATTATATCTTAGTTGGGATCAAGTACAGGTACTGTTTTATTATTACAGAGAAAAGGGAATCATTTAACCATTAAATAAACCCAATAGGGCTGTTCTGCCCCCAATAAGGGGTAATTATATCTTAGTTGGGATCAAGTACAGGTACTGTTTATTATTACAGAGAAAAGGGAATCATTTAACCATTAAATAAACCCAATAGGACTGTTCTGCCCCAATAAGGGGTAATTATATCTTAGTTGGGATCAAGTACAGGTACTGTTTTATTATTACAGAGAAAAGGGAATCATTTAACCATTAAATAAACCCAATAGGGCTGTTCTGCCCCCAATAAGGGGTAATTATATCTTAGTTGGGATCAAGTACAGGTACTGTTTTATTATTACAGAGAAAAGGGAATCATTTAACCATTAAATAAACCCAATAGGACTGTTCTGCCCCAATAAGGGGTTTTGTGGGAAACCGTGCTGGGAATAAAACACAGGCAGTTACCTTCTGGAAGTTTGGGTCAAACTGCTTTCATTCCCTATTTAGCCGCCATTGGTGCTGTTCATACAGCAGCCCTACTGAACGTGCTATATCTCCTTTATATAAATATCTCCCACATTGCTCAGTTGCCTTATTCTGCCCTATGGAATAGTTTTATTCCTTCAAGGAACCACTGGCACGACTGACCTGGGCAATAGTTATATTTATATATCTCATAAGCCAGTAAAGCACGACTCTTCAACCATTTTATTCTCTTTATAAAAAGAGACACTGGCGCCGATGAACTGCTGTGTTTAATATGGATCGGGCGCCCGCGTTGCTGAAATGTTCACTCTCATGGGCCATTAATCTGACCCGCAGAGCAGCTCTTAATGTTATTCTCTTTATATTGTAAGCGTATGGGAAATTGGTGCTCCCGGATGAGACTATTTCTCTTAAGGGTGAGAGCTCGCAAATGGTGTAGGCCAGGGTGTTGTGCAACTATAAGTCTCACAAAGAAGCGTGCCGGTGGTTCTAACCATAGTTACATAGTTACATAGGATTGAAAAAAGACCAGAGTCCATCAAGTTCAACCCATCCAAGTAAACCCAGCACCCACAGCCTATACTTACCAATCTATACACTCACATATGTGTAGCAACATAAGAACAATGGGCTTTCGGGAATTTCCTTCCAAATAGAACCAAGACAATTCTTATCTAACCCTGACACTTCTTCCCTACTCCCCGGACACTCCTTGGTGGAGCCAAAAGCTGCTTACTAACTAACCCTAACTATGTCTATGAAGATTCTCATTCATCCAGGCCATGATATACAGTATCTAGTAGAATTAAGTCTAAAACAACTGGACTTGAGTTTTTTCTTGAAAAATTTTCACCACTCATCCGAGTGGCTTCTTCAGTTCAAATGACTGGTAGGTATTTAAACTCTTGATGGTAGTACAGCCACAGACATCCAATCACAATGGTTCCATTGAACTTGTTCAGTTAGGTGTTAGCTGAAACCAACAGGTGTAAGAAGGTATGATCCAATCACAATGGTACCAAGATTCTCATTGATGAAGGGGTTAATCCTTCAAAGTACATGACTGGAAGTGTGAACTGTTGTGAAACCGCCGGGGTAAGGGTGTCAAAGGGGCATTGTGTGTTGACATACAATGCCGCTTTGGCATCCTTACCCCGGCGGAACCATTGTGATTGGATGTCTGTGTCTGTACTACCATCAAGAGTTTAAATACCGGGGAATTCCCTACCAGTCATTTGAACTGAAGAAGCCACTCGGATGAGTGGTGAAACGTTTTCAAGAAAAACTCAGAGAAGTCCTGTTGTTTTAGACTTAATTCTACTAGATACTGTAACCCTAAGTATCTGTCGCACCTAGGGGGAGATTTATCAGCGTTCAAGTTTGGGTTTTGTTCAGGATTTGATTTTTTTTGTGCTAAGAAAACTCAAATTGGAGTTATGGTTCAAAAACTTAAATGTCTGGTATTTCTTGGAAAAAATTAAAAATTCACCATCTAAAAGCTTTCAGTTTCTATAAAAGTCAATGGGAGTTGTCTGAGGCAAAGTCAAACTTGAATTTTTTGATTTTTTTTTTCAAGTTTTTAGCCAATAAGCAGTTTGTCGGGGATGAACTGTTTGTTCTTTTATTGCATATGCCTGTGATTAGCTCCAAACACTGATCCACTCTGACCCACTCTGACCCACTCTGACCCACTCTGACCCACTCTGACCCACTCTGACCCACTCTGACCCACTCTGACCCAATCTGACCCACTCTGACCCACTCTGAACAGCATGGACCCGAATCTGTAGGTCGGGGGAGTGTCCGTGGCAGGTCCATCTGGATTCCCAGTCAGTCTGTCATTAAAGTGTGTGAAATCCCTCAATATTAAATATAAGGCTGACATGATCCCCAGTGTAACAGACGGCCGGCACCCGTGTCAATGTCTTCAATGGGAACTCTAAATTTGTAGATAGAAAACAACATCTAATATACTGTAAGGACTGGGTACATTCATAGGTACTGGGAACTTACTGGAACTATCACAGATAGAGATAGATAGATAGATAGATAGATAGATGATAGATGATAGATAGATAGATAGATAGATAGATAGATAGATGATAGATAGATAGATAGATAGATAGATAGATAGATAGATAGATAGATGATAGATAGATGATAGATAGATAGATAGATAGATAGATAGATAGATAGATAGATAGATAGATGATAGAAAGATAGATGATAGAAAGATAGATAGATGATAGATAGATAGATAGATGGATAGGTAGATGATAGATAGATAGATATAGATAGATAGATGATAGATAGATGATAGATAGATGATAGATAGATAATAGATAGATGATAGATAGATAGATAGATAGATAGATAGAAAGATAGATGATAGATAGATAGATGATAGATAAATAGATGATAGAAAGATAGATAGATAGATAGATAGATAGATGATAGATAGATAGATGATAGATAGATAGATGATAGAAAGAAAGATAGATAGATAGATAGATGATAGATAGATAGATAGATAGATAGATGATAGATAGATAGATAGATAGATGATAGATAGATAGATGATAGATAGATAGATAGATAGATGATAGAAAGATAGATGATAGAAAGATAGATAGAAAGATAGATAGATGATAGATAGATAGATAGATAGATAGATGGATAGGTAGATGATAGATAGATAGATATAGATAGATAGATGATAGATAGATGATAGATAGATAGATAATAGATAGATAGATAGATAGATAGATGATAGATAGATAGATAGATAGATAGAAAGATAGATGATAGATAGATAGATGATAGATAGATAGATGATAGAAAGATAGATAGATAGATAGATAGAAAGATAGATGATAGATAGATGATAGATAGATAGATGATAGAAAGATAGATAGATAGATAGATGATAGATAGATTATAGAAAGATAGATAGATAGATAGATAGATGATAGAAAAATAGATAGATGATAGATAGATGATAGAAAGATAGATAGATAGATAGATGATAGATAGATGATAGATAGATAGATAGATAGATAGATGATAGATAGATTATAGAAAGATGATAGATAGATAGATAGATGATAGAAAGATAGATAGATAGATAGATAGATAGATATATGATAGATAGATGATAGATAGATAGATAGATAGATAGATAGATAGATGGATAGGTAGATGATAGAAAGATAGATAGATAGATATATAGATAGATAGATGGATAGGTAGATGATAGAAAGATAGATAGATAGATAGATATATAGATAGATAGATGGATAGGTAGATGATAGAAAGATAGATAGATAGATATATAGATAGATAGATGGATAGGTAGATGATACAAATATTGATAGATGAATAGATAGACAGACAGACAAAAAAATATTGATAGATAGTAGTTACTCTAAAGACAAAGTAAGTGAGGGGAATGCACTTTCATATTATTATTTATTTTGGTGACACCTTAAATATTCATGTGACTGTTGCCGGGGCTGGTAGCCATGGCGACCATACATTAGCATTAATAAATATTACATCTGTTATTCAGTTTAATGCAAACTTTATGTGAGTGTTGTACCAAAGAGCCATTATGCCCCCGACATGGCAGCTATTGTTATAGTTATTAGCCCCAGCGTGCAGCGTTCCCTCTATCATTACGTGCAAGCTTGCTGCTGGCACTGCAGAGGTTAATCAGGAGATTGGTTTGCGCATAAAGGCTTGCAATTATTTAGGTCTAAAAGGGCAGCGCTGACTTGGGGGAAAGCTGAGAGCTGCAGCAATTGCCCTGGCTCCACTTTATACGAAAAATGGGTTTAACAAAATTTCAGCAGCAGTCCTGCCATGCTTTATGGCTGAGATTCTAGCTATCTGTATAACAGAGCATTCTGTCACAGTGGCACAGATCCTATCTGATCCCCCCCATTGTAAGCAGCAGTCCTGCCCTGCTTTATGGCTGAGATTCTAGCTATCTGTATAACAGAGCATTCTGTCACAGTGGCACAGATCCTATCTGATCCCCCCATTGTAAGCAGCAGTCCTGCCCTGCTTTATGGCTGAGATTCTAGCTATCTGTATAACAGAGCATTCTGTCACAGTGGCACAGATCCTATCTGATCCCCCCCATTGTAAGCAGCAGTCCTGCCCTGCTTTATGGCTGAGATTCTAGCTATCTGTATAACAGAGCATTCTGTCACAGTGGCACAGATCCTATCTGATCCCCCCCATTGTAAGCAGCAGTCCTGCCCTGCTTTATGGCTGAGATTCTAGCTATCTGTATAACAGAGCATTCTGTCACAGTGGCACAGATCCTATCTGATCCCCCCCATTGTAAGCAGCAGTCCTGCCCTGCTTTATGGCTGAGATTCTAGCTATCTGTATAACAGAGCATTCTGTCACAGTGGCACAGATCCTATCTGATCCCCCCCATTGTAAGCAGCAGTCCTGCCCTGCTTTATGGCTGAGATTCTAGCTATCTGTATAACAGAGCATTCTGTCACAGTGGCACAGATCCTATCTGATCCCCCATTGTAAGCAGCAGTCCTGCCCTGCTTTATGGCTGAGATTCTAACTATCTGTATAACAGAGCATTCTGTCACAGTGGCACAGATCCTATCTGATCCCCCCCATTGTAAGCAGCAGTCCTGCCCTGCTTTATGGCTGAGATTCTAGCTATCTGTATAACAGAGCATTCTGTCACAGTGGCACAGATCCTATCTGATTCCCCCATTGTAAGCAGCAGTCCTGCCCTGCTTTATGGCTGAGATTCTAGCTATCTGTATAACAGAGCATTCTGTCACAGTGGCACAGATCCTATCTGATCCCCCCATTGTAAGCAGCAGTCCTGCCCTGCTTTATGGCTGAGATTCTAGCTATCTGTATAACAGAGCATTCTGTAAAAGGGGCACAGATCCTATCCCCCCCCCCCCCCCCCCCCATTGTAAGCAGCAGTCCTGCCCTGCTTTATGGCTGAGATTCTAGCTATCTGTATAACAGAGCATTCTGTCACAGTGGCACAGAACCTATCTGATCCCCCATTGTAAGCAGCAGTCCTGCCCTGCTTTATGGCTGAGATTCTAGCTATCTGTATAACAGAGCATTCTGTAACAGGGGCCCAGCATTGGAAATGACAAGCTGTTGGGGGCCGGGGGAATGAGTACATTTGGATTTTATTCCCCACACAGAATTACAGGTGATTTATAGGAAAGCTGAGGCCGCACGTGCGACGCAGAGGGAGAGATGGATGAAGGTTTCCTGCCCAAGTGGAAATGAGAGTGAGAAGTAAATGAACTATGGAGAGAATATATCAACATCCCATCTCCTCCTCATAGCAACATCTCATTCCCGTTCTGCCCCAGCGGGGGGAATTATTAAAGAGACAGTTTCATCAAATATAAAAAGTTATTATCTGTGGCTGAAATCAATGTGTGATATTGAGCAATGCAGCACAGGGGAACGTGGGATTTGCTATCATTTTGGATTTAGGGCCACAAGTCACAGATATAGTTCATGTCATCTATCGGCATTGCAGGGGGGTTATTTGTTTGTTTTGGGGCTAATTAAAGACATTTACTGCACCAATATCTCCATAATATCCCAGGGCCAATTCTGTATATAATGTCCAGGACACATAACAAGGTAAATACTGTGCCAATTTCATACACCCTTAGAGTTATTCTATAAATACAGAGTTATTCTATAGATAATACCCCAGAACATATGGCATGATAAATACAGTGCCAATTCCCATACCTGCCAACATTTGAAAAATGAAAAGAGGGACAAAAAGATTTGGCGCACGCAACGCGGCGAAATTTTTTGACCATGCCCACTTTTGTGGCCACGCCCCAATTACCACACCCCCATTTACAAAAAATACTCCTTTTATATAGTAGAAATGGCGGGATCAGACACAAATGTGCTATACCCTCATACTGTACTACCTAAGGAAAACAATATGGCAACTCCTACGTATAAAATACAAATATAGAGAGAAGTGAGTTAAAACTATGTACCAGTTTTGCCCCCCAATACACAGTATCCCCATACATAGTGCCCCCACAGACAGTACCCCCATACACAGTGCCCCCATAAACAGTACCCCCTTACACAGTGCCCCCCTAGACAGTACCCCCCATAGAAAGTGTCCCAAAGACAGTACCCCCCATAGAAAGTGTCCCAAAGACAGTACCACCCATATAAAGTGCCCCATAGACAGTACCCCCCATAGACAGGGCCCCAAAGACAGTACCCCCCATAGACAGGGCCCCCATACATAGGGCCCCCCCATAGAAAGTGCCCCCCCATAGACAGTACCCCCCATAGATAGTGCCCCCATAGACAGGGCCCCAAATTGACACCATAGACAGTAGCCTCCATACCCCAGAACATATAGTAGTATAAATATAGTGTTCATTTCTTGTATAATAGCCCCAGAACAAACAGCAGATATATATATGCCAATTCCATGTATAATGCCCCAAAACACATAACAGATAAATACAGTGCTCTTTCCCCTAAAGTATATGGTTGCTTATCTAGAAGGGAAAGCCAAAAGGTCTGCTGAAGTCTTTGCAGCAATGCTGTTTTCTGAGGATTCTAGCAGGAAGCTCTCACTCTGATGTTTGATTTGCTTAAAGCTCCACCTAGTGGCAGAATGGGCTAATAACCATTGGTGAGTCTAACTATAAGGACAGGGGCACACGTAACACCATATATTTCCCACTTGTGATTTTTTTTTTTGGTGGGAAGGGATTTCGGGGAGTCATTGTAATATAGAGAGAGAATTAATTGACTACAGTGTCTTAATTTAATTAGCTCCATTAGCATATGGGTCTAACATTAAAGGGGTGAGGTGGCCAATTATATGAAGTTACATTGTTATTAAGTGCATGTACGTTAATACATACAATATGTGCTTATACATTATACATTACGGATCCTTGGCCAGTGGAGTATGGATAATACTGAGTGGGGCCCTACATAAGCCAATGGAATGGATTGGGGGGCAGAGGGGGGCACTCCCTTCCACCCACGGCCAATGGGTTGAACCAGAGATATACAAACCTTCCCTCTGTTTAAGCACTTTACATTCAAAAAGAAAATAAATCATTAATCAGTGATAAAATCCCTGCGCCGATGCCTCCATGTTGAATAATTCATGTGTAGAGAGCAGAGAGGGACCGGGGGGGGGGGGGGGGGCAGGTTGTACAGAGGCATCAGAACCCTGCCGTCCCACTGAGTATATATATACATACGTACATAAGGGGCGAGGGAAACCGACGCGGCCAATAACATACATAGCGATTTGTACATTTTATCTACATTTGTAAAAACAAAAGCTGCGGATATTTTTAAAGGGCAACTAACACGATTTATATTGGTGGATTTTCAGTGGTACCGATGGGTTTTTGAGTGGAATATGGGATTTGTATCCCCTTTAGAAGATCTGTGAAGTTTGTGTTTATGCCATTACAGCTTGCAGTGCTTTAAAGGAACAGTAACACCAAAATAAAAATGTACCAATGTAATTTGAATACAATGGGGTGTTTGCTACAGAAACCCTACTATAGTTTATATAAATACCCCGCTGTGTAGCCCCGGGGGCAGCCATTCCTGCACTGGTACAGCTGGGGTGTTTGCTACAGAAACCCTACTATAGTTTATATAAATACCCCGCTGTGTAGCCCCGGGGGCAGCCATTCCTGTACTGGTACAGCTGGGGTGTTTGCTACAGAAGCCCTACTATAGTTTATATAAATACCCCGCTGTGTAGCCCCGGGGGCAGCCATTCCTGCACTGGTACAGCTGGGGTGTTTGCTACAGAAACCCTACTATAGTTTATATAAATACCCCGCTGTGTAGCCCCGGGGGCAGCCATTCCTGCACTGGTACAGCTGGGGTGTTTGCTACAGAAACCCTACTATAGTTTATATAAATACCCCGCTGTGTAGCCCCGGGGGTAGCCATTCCTGCACTGGTACAGCTGGGGTGTTTGCTACAGAAACCCTACTATAGTTTATATAAATACCCCGCTGTGTAGCCCCGGGGGCAGCCATTCCTGCACTGGTACAGCTGGGGTGTTTGCTACAGAAACCCTACTATAGTTTATATAAATACCCCGCTGTGTAGCCCCGGGGGCAGCCATTCCTGCACTGGTACAGCTGGGGTGTTTGCTACAGAAACCCTACTATAGTTTATATAAATACCCCGCTGTGTAGCCCCGGGGCAGCCGTTCCTGCACTGGTACAGCTGGGGTGTTTGCTACAGAAACCCTACTATAGTTTATATAAATACCCCGCTGTGTAGCCCCGGGGGCAGCCGTTCCTGCACTGGTACAGCTGGGGTGTTTGCTACAGAAACCCTACTATAGTTTATATAAATACCCCGCTGTGTAGCCCCGGGGGCAGCCATTCCTGCACTGGTACAGCTGGGGTGTTTGCTACAGAAACCCTACTATAGTTTATATAAATACCCCGCTGTGTAGCCCCGGGGGCAGCCATTCCTGCACTGGTACAGCTGGGGTGTTTGCTACAGAAACCCTACTATAGTTTATATAAATACCCCGCTGTGTAGCCCCGGGGGCAGCCATTCCTGCACTGGTACAGCTGGGGTGTTTGCTACAGAAACCCTACTATAGTTTATATAAATACCCTGCTGTGTAGCCCCGGGGGCAGCCATTCCTGCACTGCTACAGCTGGGGTGTTTGCTACAGAAACCCTACTATAGTTTATATAAATACCCCGCTGTGTAGCCCCGGGGGCAGCCATTCCTGCACTGGTACAGCTGGGGTGTTTGCTACAGAAACCCTACTATAGTTTATATAAATACCCCGCTGTGTAGCCCCGGGGGCAGCCATTCCTGCACTGGTACAGCTGGGGTGTTTGCTACAGAAACCCTACTATAGTTTATATAAATACCCTGCTGTGTAGCCCCGGGGGCAGCCATTCCTGCACTGCTACAGCTGGGGTGTTTGCTACAGAAACCCTACTATAGTTTATATAAATACCCCGCTGTGTAGCCCCGGGGGCAGCCATTCCTGCACTGGTACAGCTGGGGTGTTTGCTACAGAAACCCTACTATAGTTTATATAAATACCCCGCTGTGTAGCCCCGGGGGCAGCCATTCCTGCACTGGTACAGCTGGGGGTGTTTGCTACAGAAACCCTACTATAGTTTATATAAATACCCTGCTGTGTAGCCCCGGGGGCAGCCATTCCTGCACTGGTACAGCTGGGGTGTTTGCTACAGAAACCCTACTATAGTTTATATAAATATCCCGCTGTGTAGCCCCGGGGGCAGCCATTCCTGCACTGGTACAGCTGGGGTGTTTGCTACAGAAACCCTACTATAGTTTATATAAATACCCCGCTGTGTAGCCCCGGGGGCAACCATAAAAGCTGGATAAAAGGAGAAATGGCACAGGCACATAGCAGATAACAGATAAAATACCATTGTAGTCTACAGAGCTTATCTGTTATCTGCTATGTAACCTGTGCCATTTCTCCTTTTATCCAGCTTTTATGGTTGCCCCAGTCAGTAGTGAGTCGGCCCATCAAGCCATATGATACCCCTGTAACTGACAGAAAGTTCCCTGTCTCGGTGCTCGTGCTGTCAGGGAGGCGGCGTTTGATCCTAATGGATTGTGTCTCGGCTACGGGGTTCCCCCTCGCACTCGGGAGAGGCTGTCGGCTGCATTCATTTGTAACAGCTCTGCTCCTGGGTCCTGGGTGGGGGATTCCTATACGTTGGGAATGGAGGCGCCGCTGCTCACTCGCTGCCACTAATTGGAACTGACTGCTCGAAAAAACATCTGGTAGCGCCAGCTGATACAGGAGCGGCACGGCTGGACCAATAGCAACTCTCATTAAGTGATGAAATAGGAGACGCTTCAAGTGATTTGTCAGACAGAAGTGATTGTATCTGTAATGTACCCAATACCAAGCTATTCAGGTCAGAGAGCTCTGAGTATCACTCATGTATTATAAGGGATAATGTACCCCCTACTGTAAATGATAAGGATATTAGCAGTCACTGAGGGGTTCTGTGCCCATATAAAGGCACAAGGCTGCAGGCTGAGTTATACAGGGAACTCTGAGTATCACTCATGTATTATAAGGGATAATGTACCCCCTACTGTAAATGATAAGGATATTAGCAGTCACTGAGGGGTTCTGTGCCCATATAAAGGCACAAGGCTGCAGGCTGAGTTATACAGGGAACTCTGAGTATCACTCATGTATTATAAGGGATAATGTACCCCCTACTGTAAATGATAAGGATATTAGCAGTCACTGAGGGGTTCTGTGCCCATATAAAGGCACAAGGCTGCAGGCTGAGTTATACAGGGAACTCTGAGTATCACTCATGTATTATAAGGGATAATGTACCCCCTACTGTAAACGATAAGGATATTAGCAGTCACTGAGGGGTTCTGTGACCATATAAAGGCACAAGGCTGCAGGCTGAGTTATACAGGGAACTCTGAGTATCACTCATGTATTATAAGGGATAATGTACCCCCTACTGTAAACGATAAGGATATTAGCAGTCACTGAGGGGTTCTGTGCCCCCCATATAAAGGCACAAGGCTGCAGGCTGAGTTATACAGGGAACTCTGAGTATCACTCATGTATTATAAGGGATAATGTACCCCCTACTGTAAACGATAAGGATATTAGCAGTCACTGAGGGGTTCTGTGCCCCCCATATAAAGGCACAAGGCTGCAGGCTGAGTTATACAGGGAACTCTGAGTATCACTCATGTATTATAAGGGATAATGTACCCCCTACTGTAAATGATAAGGATATTAGCAGTCACTGAGGGGTTCTGTGCCCATATAAAGGCACAAGGCTGCAGGCTGAGTTATACAGGGAACCCTGAGTATCACTCATGTATTATAAGGGATAATGTACCCCCTACTGTAAATGATAAGGATATTAGCAGTCACTGAGGTATAGGTTTGCCCCTGTACTAAGCATAAGTCAACAATGGCCCTTTAATTCCCAGTAGGCTCTGCACTCTGCTGACACTCGTTACCCTGCAGGATAATATATTACAGACAATGAACATGTACAAACACGTCAGGATCTAATGGGTTTAAAGAATCCTGGCACACACGGCCGCCCGCTCCCCGCAGCCAACTATTCGCAACGGTGATTGTTTAATGCGGGTGCCTATATCCAGCCAGACAGCTCGTGCCTAATTCTCCCATAATGCACCAATCAATCAGCAACACAAAGAAGGCACCAATTACAGAGGTATTAATAAACTTCAGCTCGAGTTCCAGTTCCAAGGGAATGGGGCAAACAATATCGGCTGTGAGCTGGGCTAATAACCGGCCTGATCTTTGTTCAGGAAAAGCTCACCTTACAGCGGGTTTTATATGGCTTTTAGTTTTCTCAATAGTAAGAAATCCAAGTCCGGCTTGGGACTCCTCCAGTTACATGGGAGTAGGAGAAACAATAGGTTAGCTGAAAGCAGTTCTAATGTGTAGCGCTGGCTCCTTCTGAAAGCTCAGACTCAGGCACACTTTACTGCTGCGCTGCAAGTTGGAGTGATATCCCCCCCCCCACCCCCAGCAGCCAATCAGCAGAACAATGGGAAGGGAGCAAGATAGCAGCTCCCAGTAGGTATCAGAATAGCACTCAATAGTAAGAAATCCAAGTCCGGCTTGGGACTCCTCCAGTTACATGGGAGTAGGAGAAACAATAGGTTAGCTGAAAGCAGTTCTAATGTGTAGCGCTGGCTCCTTCTGAAAGCTCAGACTCAGGCACACTTTACTGCTGCGCTGCAAGTTGGAATGAAATCATGATCTAGGACTTTGAGTCTCAGTCTAAGCCAGGCTATGCTTTAGGAATACAATGTATGTATGTCTCTTGAGATTCATATAAACTAGATCTTGACCAGTTACCACAGTCTAAGGTTCTTCTCTATTTGCAGGTCAGGACTAAGCAGGCACCATGCACTCCGAAGTCAACATGAATTCCTGCAAATTTATGAATCAGGACGTTGAGAACAGAATTAACAAGATTCCCAAACATGTCCAGGGCGGCCCGGTGGTGGTTACCAATCGGACTGTGGTTATGGCAGAACCACCGAAAAGGAGAAGACAAAGATACGTGGAAAAAGACGGTAAATGCAACGTCCACCACGGCAACGTGCGCGAAACGTACAGGTACTTCACGGACATATTTACCACCTTGGTGGACCTCAAGTGGAGGTTTAACTTGCTGGTATTTACAATGGTCTACACCATTACTTGGATTTTCTTTGGGTTTATTTGGTGGCTTATCGCCTACATCCGGGGAGATCTGGACCACATTGAGGATTCCAGCTGGACGCCCTGTGTGGACAAGTTGAACGGATTTGTATCTGCTTTTCTGTTCTCCATTGAGACGGAGACAACGATTGGCTATGGCTACAGAGTCATTACAGACAAGTGTCCGGAGGGCATTGTCCTCTTGTTGGTCCAGGCCATCCTGGGCTCCATCGTCAATGCTTTCATGGTAGGCTGCATGTTTGTCAAGATCTCCCAGCCAAAGAAACGGGCCGAAACCCTTATGTTCTCCAACCAGGCAGTGATTTCCGTGAGAGATGGGAAGCTGTGCCTGATGTTCAGGGTGGGAGACCTGAGGAACTCACATATAGTAGAAGCTTCTATCCGAGCCAAACTGATCAAGTCCAAGCAGACAAAAGAGGGAGAGTTTATCCCACTTAATCAGACGGACATCAACGTGGGTTTCGATACCGGCGATGACCGGCTGTTCCTGGTTTCTCCGCTCATTATCTGCCATGAGTTCAATGAGCAGAGTCCCTTCTGGGAAATCTCTAAGGATCAGCTGGAGAAAGAAGAGTTTGAGATCGTGGTGATTCTGGAAGGGATGGTGGAAGCGACAGGTAAGTGTATGACCAAGGAGATAACATAAAATGGGGGGGGACCAAGTAAAATATTTCACTTTCTTGGGGGAGCATATTTCCTTGTACACCTGACTGGCATTACTTCCTCTCTGGAGAGGGAATCTAGGAATACACTCAGGATAGAGAGGTTATTTGGGGCTATGGCTGCCCCCTCCCCTGGCTTGCCCCATAATGGGCTAGGAAAAGTTACTTTAGGTATTATTATTTATACATAGGCACCCAAAGGCCATCTTCTTACAGCTGCCACCCTAAGCATGGATGCATAGTTTTCAGGTTTTTCCCAACTCTTTGGGGTAATAGTCGACTATCCTGCCTTCAGCCTGCCTCCTCCCAATCCCACAATCCCCTGCTGCACACGTGATGCCAATAAGTAAAGGAACATCCCAGTGCAATGCATTGTGGGTTATGTAGTTCCTGCATGCTGTCTGTAAGCTGTGGGGAAGTTGTTACAATTTGTAACATCAATGTTTTAGTCCCTCCTCCCCTGCCAGGATTTCAAATGATGCAGAAAGAGAAGAGCTGTTTTGCAGCTGGATTTCAGCATATAAAAATGGTATTTATTCCTACTTTATGAAGGATAGGGATAGGTGTGTTAGTATTTAATATATTTATATAGACATTTCAGGGTGTCTCTTCAGCCCGTTTATAGACAATCCCCTCAGTGGGTTAATCTAGGAATACGTTTGCAGTATAATGTAGCCATTAGTATTTTAAAGGGACAGTACACACCTCTTTTCAACATCAGCTGAATAGGTTTTGCGCTTGTTTAGCCGGCACTAAACAAGAATATGAAGCCAGTCTCACTTTAGAATTTCCTGTCCCACAGAACAGTCCTACGTGCCCTAAAGAGAGCTGATAAAATTAATTACCAGTCCACCGAGAAGCCCCTGATAAGGAGAGGCTCAAAAGCTGCTGCTTAGAGAAAGGTCCAAAGGTCGACAGGGAGCTCTAAACAAATTGCCCTGTTTATAAAGGAGGGAGGGGAAGTTTAGGGAACAGAGTTCAACTTTCAAATACTTCATAATGGTAAAAAAAAGGGAAAATAAAGATTTTTTTTTTCATTAAAAGAATAGTCAAAATGTTTTGTGTATTTAGGTGTATACTGTCTCTTTAAAAGAATTTAATTTGGTCTTTTGCTGTTTTTATTGTTGTTGTTTGCGACCTGTTATTTCTGCCACTCTTCAGTTTAGAATTGCACCTAGTTGCTAGGGTGTCAGTGACCCTAGCAATCAGGCTGTTAAATTGGTCCTTGTGTTTTTGGGGGTTTTTTTGTTTCCAGCAAAATGTAATAATAACAATTAATATCTATCCTGCCCTGTGGTTTCCAGGGTCAGTGACCCCAGCAAAATAAAAGAGAGAGAGATGATAAAGTACCAGAGTTTGTGTTCAAACAGGTGGTTGGTAACTGCTACCTGCTGATTGGTTGCTATGGGTTACTAGACCCATGTGTGCTTTTAGTGTTCTCATTTTCCTCATCTTCCTCATTGCAGGAATGACCTGTCAAGCTCGGAGTTCTTATGTGGAAAATGAAGTCCTGTGGGGCCACCGGTTCATGCCCGTCCTGACCCTGGAGGAGGGGTTCTATGAGGTCGACTACGACACTTTTCACAACACGTACGAGACGCCGACCCCGAGCTGCAGCGCCAAGGAACTGGCGGAGCAAAACGCCAAAGGAGAGAACGTCCTGATTTCCACCGGTGGCAAGAACAAGCCCCACCTGGAAAATCAGGGGCCCGAGATCACAGAACAGAAGGTGGAGCCCCTAGTGGCCAACGGAGATATCAGCAAGACCAAGCTGGAAGTTCCAGAGTGAATAAAATGAATGACTGGATCTTTTAAACAGCAAATCAAAAACTGTGCCTGTTATCTTTTTTTTAATGGGACACTGCTCTTACACAGAGAGGCCATTGGTTAAACTCTGCCATGTTGTCCTATGTCGTGCCATAGGTGGAAGCCATTCTGTATGTCCCAGGTCCATCGCATATGGCTTTTATGTATTTACATTGATGGAACATGTGATTCTCTGGGGCTTTAAAGGTCTAAACCCCCCCCCTCTTAACTATAAAGAGTTGCCATGAAGCTTCAGGTAGCAACGGTCTCCTAGGAACCCCTCATTCACTCATGTGTTTCCTTTATTATTACGGTGCCCCCCTAATTAATTTATTATATTAAAGCAACCCTGACAGCATGGAAAAATGCATGCCGCCATTACACCTACCCGTAATAGCCCCCGGGCACCATTCCTTATTTCTTATATTAAAGGGGAACTCCACCCAAATATATTGTTTTTTTTGCACAGTGAAAGAAGACCTTGTTCTTAGGAATGACAGAAATATAATGGGGTACATTATTTTTGTATAATGCTAACTGGCGACATCACTAAGTGGCGTTTATAAGGAACGGCTCGCGGTGTTGTGCGCGGTTAGAAGATCCTTGTGGTCATGTGACTCACTGAAACTTGTATCTGATGAGAAATAATGTACCCTATTAGATAATTTAGATATTAGAGGTCATGATTGAGTTCCCTGGCACCTATGGCTCAGCCCATTGCCTTTTTAAGTCTGTTAGTTCCTCGGCTGGTTAACCCTTTGTTTTCGTTTATTTTAAAGGGCAACTTGTACCCTCAGCCACAAAGCCAAAATGCAACTGATTTCCCTTAAACTAGCAGTAGAATACAGGTATGGGATCTGTTATCCGGAAACCCGCTATCAAGAAAGCTCCGAATTATTAAAACTGATTTTCTTTTTCTCTGTAATAATAAAACAGTACCTGTACTTGATCCCAACTAAGATATAATTACCCCTTATTGGGGCAGAACAGCCCTATTGGGTTTATTTAATGGTTAAATGATTCCCTTTTCTCTGTAATAATAAAACAGTACCTGTACTTGATCCCAACTAAGATATAATTACCCCTTATTGGGGGCAGAACAGCCCTATTGGGTTTATTTAATGGTTAAATGATTCCCTTTTCTCTGTAATAATAAAACAGTACCTGTACTTGATCCCAACTAAGATATAATTACCCCTTATTGGGGGCAGAACAGCCCTATTGGGTTTATTTCATGGTTAAATGATTCCCTTTTCTCTGTAATAATAAAACAGTACCTGTACTTGATCCCAACTAAGATATAATTACCCCTTATTGGGGCAGAACAGCCCTATTGGGTTTATTTAATGGTTAAATGATTCCCTTTTCTCTGTAATAATAAAACAGTACCTGTACTTGATCCCAACTAAGATATAATTACCCCTTATTGGGGCAGAACAGCCCTATTGGGTTTATTTAATGGTTAAATGATTCCCTTTTCTCTGTAATAATAAAACAGTACCTGTACTTGATCCCAACTAAGATATAATTACCCCTTATTGGGGGCAGAACAGCCCTATTGGGTTTATTTAATGGTTAAATGATTCCCTTTTCTCTGTAATAATAAAACAGTACCTGTACTTGATCCCAACTAAGATATAATCCTTCTTGGATGAAAAACAATCCTATTGGGTTTAATTAAGATTTTATTGATTTTTTTAGTAGACTTAAGGTATGGAGATCCAAATTACAGAAAGATCCCTTATCTGGAATACCCTTGGTCCTGAGCATTCTGGATAACGGGTCCTATACCTGTATAAGCACATCATCTGTTTGCACTCAGAACATCCCGTCTCCGTATATTTGTGTTTATACATAGGGGGTGGGAGCTGCCATATTGTTTTCTTTACACCAAGGTCTCCTAACCTTGTGTTCAGGGGAACCAGATTATGTCTCAGAGACAGCTCCGTGACCCGAGAGTTCGTTTAGAATCAATGACTGCTTTTAATGACGGCCCTTCGCTATAGGCAGACATCTCTCTAAATAAAAGGGAACCGTTGCATTGTGGGAGATGATGGGAGCTGCAGTCGGACCCACAGCGGGGGCATTCGATACACTGTGAATGGGGAATCCAATTCGTGCCCATGTTTGTGTCATTTCATGTGCAGGTCCTGTATGTGCAGTGCCGGAGAAGAAGCAAAAATAAACCTTTCCTATATTAAAATAAAACATTGTTGTTGGCATTATTTCCTGGTGTTACTGGCCCTTTAACTCTCATTCAGCCTGCAGGGCGGCTCATCAACCAGCTCAGGCGGCAGCAACTACTGTATATACTCGAGTATAAGCCTAGTTTTTCAGCACCCAAAAGGTTCTGAAAAAGTCGCCCTCGGCTTATACTCGAGTCGGGTGCCATGGGTCCCTCCAGACTAGCACCCTCTGTCCTTTGTGTGCAAATCACACCCCAACCAGACCCTCCAGTGCCCTGGCCCACTCCCAAATTCATCTTCCATCCTCACCTGTCCCATTCTGCACTAGACATTGCACTTAATATTCTATATTAAGGATTTTAACTCTTTGTGTTTTAGCTTGGTTGCTGATTGAGCTAAGGGGGTAGTACTCTTAAGGTATCATTGTTGATACCATATAGTTTCCCCCCCCTAGGCTTATACTCGAGTCAATACGTTTTTCCAGCTTTCTTAGGTAAAATTAGGTACCTCGGCTTATATTCGGATCGGCTTATACTAGAGTATATACGGTAAATGGATAGTTAATTAGCCACATAGGAAGTAGGATGTAGAAAGTACAAAAACCAGTGCTCTGCTCAGGGAGGAGATGGGAAAGGGCATCTGGGGCTTCTGGTCTCTTTCCTGAGCAGAGCAACATCAGAACCCTTCTCTGTTTCCCTTCTGAAGGGACATCTCTTTGTCTGTACAGTTACAGAAACTGACCGGCAGGTGGCGATGTTGTTACAAAATGTCACCCAACCCTAACCCGCCCCTCCCAATTTGCACCCTACCCTATCTACCCCTCTTAATCTGCACTCAACCCACATTTCTTCTGATTGTGCCTTTAGCTCCTCCTCCTAATCCTGTCAGTCTGCCATTGGGTGACTCTCGGCTGTACCTGTGCCTTATACTAATGATTGAGGCTTTAGCTCCTCCTCCTAATCCTGTCAGTCTGCCGTCAGGTGACACTCGGCTGTACCTGTGCCTCGTACTAATGATTGTGCCTTTAGCTCCTCCTCCTAATCCTGTCAGTCTGCCATCAGGTGACTCTCAGCTGTACCTGTGCCTTGTACTAATGATTAAGGCTTTAGCTCCTCCTCCTAATCGTCAGTCTGCCATCAGGTGACTCTCAGCTGTATCTGTGCCTTGTACTAATGATTGAGGCTTTAGCTCCTCCTCCTAATCCTGTCAGTCAGCCATCAGGTGACTCAGCTGTACCTGTGCCTTGTACTAATGATTAGGAGCTCCTCCTCCTAATCCTGTCAGCCTGCCGTCAGGTGACACTCGGCTGTACCTGTGCCTTGTACTAATGATTGTGCCTTTAGCTCCTCCTCCTAATCCTGTCAGTCAGCCATCAGGTGACTCTCAGCTGTACCTGTGCCTTGTACTAATGATTGTGGCTTTAGCTCCTCCTCCTAATCGTCAGTCTGCCATCAGGTGACTCTCAGCTGTACCTGTACACTTGCCCCAAATTAACTGTGGCCCATTACACATTCAGGAATGCAGAGCCACACCTCCATCTTTGGTCACGTGACTTCAATTCCCACAACGGAGCTCAACTAGGAACATTAGCTGTTTGCACGAACACAAGCAGCACAGCTAAAAGTGGCAGCCAACACTGTGAGCATCTCTGTAGTTCTGGGCCTGCTTTGGGGCACAGGTAAGTCTGCACAAGTGTCAGTGAGGCTTTACTTTCCCTTTAAAGATTTATATAATTAATATATTCACTCAAAATGCTAATATTGCCTCATTCATTAAGCAAAACGAATCAAATTAACACAAATATGACATAAAACATGTTACGTTAACAATAAGCTATATTTATATATAAAGTGATATAAATAAATAAGGCTTTGTGCACCTATTGCTGTGCTATAATGAGACAGAGTGGGGCTGTACCTTGCCAATAGGCTGCCAATATGCCCCCTATACAGCTACTGAAAGGGGGGTAACTAGAAAAAGCATTTTTAAATGGTGGGGTAAAATGTTCTATAAAACAATCTTTAGGTTTAAAAGCAAGAATTTAGAGAGGTGGTTTAGTCAGAATTCATTTGACAGATTTCCATTAGTGATTCCCCTATAGAATCTTCAGCTGTACACCATTCTGTGAGCCAAGGGTGACATCTTGTGGTCAAATTACAAAACTGCAAGCAGGGCCTTAAAGTTAAACTGTCACCCAGACATAAAAAGCTGTATAATAAAATAACTTTTCAATTTAAACAAGAAACCCAAATTCATTTCTCTATTAACACATCCAAACCCATTTAAAAATCCCAGCTGTCAATCAATATTGCCTGCCCCACCTCTATGCCATAGGCAGACAAGTACTTTGAATTTCAATTCAGCTCTCACTTTCCCCCTCCCTCCTAACCATCTAATTGTGTAACCAATGCATGGGCATCTTCCCCCCCATACTGGCACATACACAATATTTTGGGGTGATACAAAACTTGCCTTAATAACCAGATCCACAAAATGGCGCCTGCCTGCTTGCTGTGACTGTGTAATTCCAGGACTGAAGGAAACAAGATTTGTTACATATATAGTGTAAGCGAAAGGTTATTTTGCTTAACAAACACAATGGAAAAGAATTTTGAATTATTTCTTAGGGTTGTTAGCTATTTGGTCTCTTGCACCCTGGCAGCCCCCAGCAACAGACAGCAGGGACACCCCTGCCAGAGGTTTCTGAACTGTAACTCACACACATGTTGTAACATCATAGGATATCAACACAAATGCACAAGTGACCCCACATAAAGGAACAAGGGGGTGAGAAACACTTAAATACCCCACTCACTGGCTGTAGGACACTAAGAATGGCTGTTGGATTTAAAGGCCAGGGAGGGTGCTTAACAGTGTTGGGTGATGCCGAGTAGGACAGAGGGGAGTCAGAGGGGCCTGGCTCCAGCTGTAAGCACAGTGGTGGGGGGTTTAGGGGAGCAGGCACAAATATTTGCCAAACTAATCAAAAGTAATTCACAATTATTGCCAGTTGTGGAAGGAAATACTTGGGTAGATTTACACATTTTTTTTTTATATGCTTTGTAGGGGACACAGAGCCACCATCACAGAAATAATGGGGCCCTTATACAACTAAGTAATAATTAGCTCCCTGATCACCTGAGCTGTGGCCCTACCAACAAGTAGAATGGGGATCAAGTAAAAAAAACAAGGTTGGGCTGGAAGTCTGATGGAGAAAGCTGGGTTTGGGCGAACCCTAAACATTCCTAATGTAGAAGCGCCTGGGGGGGGGGGAGGCACTTTGTATTGTTGAATTCACTGCATTTTCTGGCCTACAGATGCCTGATAATACACCCAACTGTTCATCCAGCACCCAAAGAAGCCATTTCTGGTGCTCCACACCAACGACATACAATATTTCATGGAAACAAAGCGCCCTTCCCGAGACATCAGGCCCTAAAATACACACTATTAACCCCGTGTTGGCTTGGTGGTGTCGCTTACACACAAGCACCAAGAGAACAGATAAGAGACATAAGTGTCAGAAGGTTTTATTAACATATAAAGGAATTCTACCACTTGCTCTTCACTCAGTGACAGATACAAACAGTAATCATTGGACTGATACACGTTCAAGCATTGGCGATACTCCTGTACCGAGCGGCGGAAGCCGGTCTATAGCTTAGATTTTGCCTGGGAACGTGCCGCACTCTCTCTGCTCGTCCCATTTTTCCACCTAGAAAAAAAACACAATAGAAATGAACACAGTTATTACGGCAGCCCCACCTCTGGTGTCGGCCAATGTAGCGACGGAGGAAATAGAGCGTAGCAGCAGGCACACTTCACTTTCTGGCAGCATGAAGGAACAGAGCCTATAACGATTATGGCTCCAATTACACACCATCTGTCCATTCAGCCCACAGTGAATACATGCTGGCATGGAAACCAATGCAGTCTGCAGCAAACATCTCAACTGCATGGAGCAAATGCATTTCATATTATATTCTGGCTGTACAAACAACTATTTTTGCAGTTTTAAATAATGCATGGTAGTTATTGAATTGTGCTTTAAGCACAAGTAAAGCACAAAAAAAGGATGCTTTTCTAAGCACTTTTGCACTAGTATTTAAGTTTTTATTAGCTGCCAATATAATCACTTTTGTAAAAAAACAGCTCCACCTGCTGGTCACTTTTGGTAACTGTACAGTCAGAGAGATGTATGTATGTCTTTATTTATAAAGTGCTACTTATGTACCCAGCGCTGTACAGTAGAAGAGAATACTACAGGCGGTTATTACAATAGATAAATACAAAGTATAACAATAAATACAAGGTACCGTTGCAATAAGTTAAGAATCAAAGAGACAAGAGGATGGAGGTCCCTGCCCCATAGAGCTTACAATCCAGATGGAAAACAGAAGTTTTGTTGCTCAGCTCAGGATAGAGATCAGAAGCCTCAGATGCCCTTTCCTGTCTCTTCCCTGACCAGAGCAACATCAGAACCCTTCTCTGTTTCCCTTCTGAAGGGTTGTAGATTGTAAGTTCTTTTGGGCAGGGCTCTCTTCACCTCCTATATCGGTTATTGATTGCTTTATATGTTACTCTGTATGTCCAATGTATGAAACCCACTAATTGTACAGAGCTGTGGAATATGTTGGTGCTTTATAAATAATGCGCCCAAAGACAGCTTGACGCCAGGGCCGGAAACTAGGGGTAGGCAGGAGAGGCAGCTGCCTATGGCGTAATGATTGGGGGGCGCCAGGTAGGAGCTGGCGGTAGACGACCAGGTTGCCTATGGCGCCCGGTCAGATTGGCCCGCCCCTGCTTTACACCCCATGTGGCCAGTAATCTAAAAAAATAAATCTTAAAAGGGTGCAGGCAGGAAACATCAAGTAATGAATGAATACAAAGTGGCATACCCATTTCAGGGGGCACATTGCCCTATAAACACGCTTGTACCAGTCGCAGACAAATGAATCTTGTCCTTTGGCGGTCTTAGCCTTCACGCAGCGATGATAATCTGAAAAACAAAGGGTGACAGGCCCACATTAACATGAGTGATCCAAACAGCAGGATCTCAAGGGAAAACCGTGCTTCTTTAATATTCCTTCATCTGGAAATGAAACGGCACAGGGAGATTCATTTGTCAAACCTGCCCGTTAAAGCAGCTATGCAGCATGGGATTGTCAGGCCACTACACTGCTATGGGGAAACGGAGGAGACTTTATTGGCACAGGGTAGGGGTGGTTTTACTGCAGGACAACGGGCGATTGTACTGGGCTTTGCGAGAAGTAAAATCAATGTGAATATGATGTAATGAGGCTTTAATAATATGTTATGTAATAGGTCTATTATATACTAACAGACCTAGCCTTTCCCCCCTTGCCTTGTTTAAATGCTTATGTAGAATTTTTAGTTACAGACTGCTCCATAGCAGCACGGGGAAAAGGCACATGTAGCTTAAATCTATGTTTCTATTTCTTCAGACAGTTTGGGGGGGGTAATGTTGCAATCATAAATTTAAATTAAAGGTGCTGATAAGAAGCTTAAGTGCCGAAGGTCCTTCCGGGTCAGGGCACACAAGGAGTCAAGCACCCGTTGCCTTTTCGCCGTGCTGCTATGGAGCAGTCTGTAACTAAAATTCTACAAGAAGCATTTAAAGAAAGGCAAGGGGGGAAAGGTTAGGTCTGTTATTATATAATAGTAATGTTATATAATATTATTACAGCAGTCTAACTAAAATTCAACATGAAGCGTTTAAAGAAAAGCAAGGGGGAAAGGCTAGGTCTATTATTAGAGATGTTTTGTGGCGAATAAGGTATTACATTTTTTATGTGTTACTGTTTCTTTAAGGTACGATTGTAGCTGGTCATATCGGTCCAATTTGGCAGCGTATCTGCCCGTGTATGGGCACCAGCGATGGAACTGCCCGTCCGACATCTGGCCTGAAACTGCCCAGATCTTGATCGGGTGGGTTTGATTTTTTCCCGTCTGATCGGAGATGAAGCCCCCAAACCGCCGGCACCTATGCCAGCCTTTTTAATTCAATCGTTTGGCCCTAGGGTCAATCAATCAAATTAGCCCAATATCGCCTACCCATAGGTGGGCAAATCAGGAGAAGATCCGCTTGCTTACCAACCTCACCAAATGAGTGGATCTTACAGTGTATGCCCACCATTAGTCTGAAAAAAATACAGTGACATAGATGTATCTTTTGAGCTTCAATCTCCTTTAACCCACAATGGAGCGTTTCAGATGCGACGCATTTGTACGTAATTTGTGTGTTAGAATCTCCGCACTGAAGCTCAGTCACAAAGAGCGAAGCATGAACGCCGCAATGTAGAAGGGGAGGAGCTACACGCCTTACCAAGGTAATTGGTGTAGCAGTGTTTGGTCTGATTCTGATTGGGGAATCGAGCATCGAAAGGAGCGGTTCTGAAGTTTTCAATCTTAGTGCGGATTTCATCTTCCATTTTGCCTGCAAAAAGAGAACAGAGCAGGAGTCAGAACATGGTAATAAGCCTTTTCATAGTCAGATAATAACTGGGATAACCAGCGAATCAGGCTTCAGAACCAAAGTCTCATTTCATTATCTGTCAGTATAGCAATCTGCAGCCAACTTCAAGGGGAACTCCGCCCAAAAACAAATGTTTTGCATAATGAAAGGAGTAGGGAGAGATGGTGCCTATAGTAGCAGTGGGAGGATAATAGCCTCTGGGAAGGGACTGGGGCTGTGGGATAGCAGGTATAGTAGGGAGAGATGGTGCCTATAGTAGCAGTGGGGGGATAATAGCCTCTGGGAAGGGACTGGGGCTGTGGGATAGCAGGTATAGTAGGGAGAGATGGTGCCTATAGTAGCAGTGGGGGTATAATAGCCTCTGGGAAGGGACTGGGGCTGTGGGATAGCAGGTATAGTAGGGAGAGATGGTGCCTATAGTAGCAGTGGGGGGATAATAGCCTCTGGGAAGGGACTGGGGCTGTGGGATAGCAGGTATAGTAGGGAGAGATGGTGCCTATAGTAGCAGTGGGGGTATAATAGCCTCTGGGAAGGGACTGGGGCTGTGGGATAGCAGGTATAGTAGGGAGAGATGGTGCCTATAGTAGCAGTGGGGGTATAATAGCCTCTGGGAAGGGACTGGGGCTGTGGGATAGCAGGCATAGTAGGGAGAGATGGTGCCTATAGTAGCAGTGGGGGATAATAGCCTCTGGGAAGGGACTGGGGCTGTGGGATAGCAGGTATAGTAGGGAGAGATGGTGCCTATAGTAGCAGTGGGATAATAGCCTCTGGAAGGGACTGGGGCTGTGGGATAGCAGGTATAGTAGGGAGAGATGATGCCTATAGTAGCAGTGGGGGTATAATAGCCTCTGGGAAGGGACTGGGGCTGTGGGATAGCAGGTATAGTAGGGAGAGATGGTGCCTATAGTAGCAGTGGGATAATAGCCTCTGGGAAGGGGACTGGGGCTGTGGGATAGCAGGTATAGTAGGGAGAGATGATGCCTATAGTAGCAGTGGGGGGGATAATAGCCTCTGGGAAGGGACTGGGGCTGTGGGATAGCAGGTATAGTAGGGAGAGATGGTGCCTATAGTAGCAGGGGGGGGATAATAGCCTCTGGGAAGGGACTGGGGCTGTGGGATAGCAGGTATAGTAGGGAGAGATGGTACCTATAGTAGCAGTGGGATAATAGCCTCTGGGAAGGGACTGGGGCTGTGGGTTAGCAGGTATAGTAGGGAGAGATGGTACCTATAGTAGCAGTGGGATAATAGCCTCTGGGAAGGGACTGGGGCTGTGGGATAGCAGGTATAGTAGGGAGAGATGGTGCCTATAGTAGCAGTGGGATAATAGCCTCTGGGAAGGGGACTGGGGCTGTGGGATAGCAGGTATAGTAGGGAGAGATGGTGCCTATAGTAGCAGTGGGGGGATAATAGCCTCTGGGAAGGGGACTGGGGCTGTGGGATAGCAGGTATAGTAGGGAGAGATGGTGCCTATAGTAGCAGTGGGGGGATAATAGCCTCTGGGAAGGGGACTGGGGCTGTGGGATAGCAGGTATAGTAGGGAGAGATGGTGCCTATAGTAGCAGTGGGGGGATAATAGCCTCTGGGAAGGGACTGGGGCTGTGGGATAGCAGGTATAGTAGGGACAGATGGTGCCTATAGTAGCAGTGGGGGGATAATAGCCTCTGAGAAGGGCTTGGGGCTGTGGGATAGCAGGTATAGTAGGGACAGATGGTGCCTATAGTAGCAGTGGGGGGATAATAGCCTCTGAGAAGGGACTGGGGCTGTGGGATAGCAGGTATAGTAGGGAGAGATGATGCCTATAGTAGCAGTGGGGGGATAATAGCCTCTGGAAGGGACTGGGGCTGTGGGATAGCAGGTATAGTAGGGAGAGATGATGCCTATAGTAGCAGTGGGGGGATAATAGCCTCTGGAAGGGACTGGGGCTGTGGGATAGCAGGTATAGTAGGGAGAGATGGTGCCTATAGTAGCAGTGGGGGGATAATAGCCTCTGGAAAGGGACTGGGGCTGTGGGATAGCAGGTATAGTAGGGAGAGACGGTGCCTATAGTAGCAGTGGGGGGATAATAGCCTCTGAGAAGGGACTGGGGCTGTGGGATAGCAGGTATAGTAGGGAGAGATGATGCCTATAGTAGCAGTGGGGGGATAATAGCCTCTGAGAAGGGACTGGGGCTGTGGGATAGCAGGTATAGTAGGGAGAGATGGTGCCTATAGTAGCAGTGGGGGGATAATAGCCTCTGGGAAGGGACTGGGGCTGTGGGATAGCAGGTATAGTAGGGAGAGATGGTGCCTATAGTAGCAGTGGGGGGATAATAGCCTCTGGGAAGGGACTGTGGCTGTGGGACAGCAGGTATAGTAGGGAGAGATGGTGCCTATAGTAGCAGTGGGGGGATAATAACCTCTGGGAAGGGACTGGGGCTGTGGGATAGCAGGTATAGTAGGGAGAGATGGTGCCTATAGTAGCAGCGGGGGGATAATAGCCTCTGGGAAGGGACTGGGGCTGTGGGATAGCAGGTATAGTAGGGAGAGATGGTGCCTATAGTAGCAGTGGGGGGATAATAGCCTCTGGGAAGGGACTGGGGCTGTGGGATAGCAGGTATAGTAGGGAGAGATGGTGCCTATAGTAGCAATGGGGGGATAATAGCCTCTGGGAAGGGACTGGGGCTGTGGGATAGCAGGTATAGTAGGGAGAGATGGTGCCTATAGTAGCAGTGGGGGATAATAGCCTCTGGGAAGGGACTGGGGCTGTGGGATAGCAGGTATAGTAGGGAGAGATGGTGCCTATAGTAGCAGTGGGGGGATAATAGCCTCTGGGAAGGGACTGGGGCTGTGGGATAGCAGGTATAGTAGGGAGAGATGGTGCCTATAGTAGCAGTGGGGGGATAATAGCCTCTGGGAAGGGACTGGGGCTGTGGGATAGCAGGTATAGTAGGGAGAGATGGTGCCTATAGTAGCAGTGGGGGATAATAGCCTCTGGGAAGGGACTGGGGCTGTGGGATAGCAGGTATAGTAGGGAGAGATGGTGCCTATAGTAGCAGTGGGGGATAATAGCCTCTGGGAAGGGACTGGGGCTGTGGGATAGCAGGTATAGTAGGGAGAGATGGTGCCTATAGCCTATGGGAAGGATGTCTGGCAGTGGGATAAGAGCTATATTAGTATCAGACAAGTCTACAAGTTGCAGTTGAACAACAGCGGAAGGACCATAAGTAAAAAAGCCCTACTTGGTATAAATGATAGAGCCTTGAAGCCCAAATTCCCTCCCCAGTCTATTAAATCAGACGAAACTTCTCAGGGCGGCTCCGTTCTAATAAACTGCAGAATAAATTTCCTCCCAGTCGACAAAAGACGAGAAGCTTCTGTGGGAAAGGTGACAGTTTAACAAACCCTTATAAACCCAGACACGGGGATGAACTGCACACGTATGTTTCACGCCTGGTCATACAGGTCACCTAGTTACAAGGTGACAAACACCCACTGTCATTTCCCATAGTGGGATTATCAGTAAGGGCAATAAAGGGGAAGTCTGACTTACAACTAACTTTTCTAGAAGACAATTCCCATTTGAACTTTATTTAATTCCCCCTTTTGGTTCTATAGCCACAAGTAACGTGCACCTACCTACCTGTCACCTGAACCAACTGCCACCTTTATAGGCAATTCCACCCACACCACCATATAAACTTTGACCCTGCTACTTTTTTCAAAGGAATAACCAGTCAAACCCTCGGAAGAATTACCCAGAGGCCGAGGGTCCCATGTAAGAGGCACAGCTGCCGGGCATTACACATATTAAACTTGGGCATTAGTCAGTATTTTTTTTTTCCACCCCATTTCTGTTCTCTGGTTCTGACTCCTGAAACAATGTAGCAGACATCAGTTACAGGTCTCATCATCAGCAGAAGCTGGGAGTCAGAACCAGCAGTGCAGAGAGTATAAAAAGCCAGATACTGCTTTCCATTGCGAATGCATTAATATATCTTAGAGTTGCAGGGTGTGTTGCCCTTTAATTGGAATGCAAGAAGGCTGCAGTGTGGGTGTAGCACAGTGACAGCACGTAGGGCCAACCCTCACTACAGTACCCAGCAGCCCCTGTAATACCAATGGGCGATAACTAGGCCGAGGGCCCCTACCAGTAACCTAATTGGACAGCAAGGGAAGCCTAGCAGGAAGGTTGTGGGATATATATACCATATCGCCCCCCCCCCACCAAGGAATGGTTTCTCCCAGGATCACCGCGCCTTCCAAGCACCTCGTTTATCCGTTCAGACAAGCTGCGCCCCAGCCCAGCCCCCTCACACCGACACTTATCCCGTCCTATGTTACTCCCACCACTGCCCTTTCCCTCTCGGCCTCCCCAGCCCGGAGCCCGGGGCCGCCACACTCTCACCTCGAGTTCGTCTTCCTCAATGTCACTTCTACCCAGCTACGGAAATGCGGCTATGAGGCCGGATGTACGTCACAGGCATACACTAAGGGCACCAGCAGGAAGGGCAGTAAGTACCTGCGCGTCCAGCGTGATGAGGTCACGTATGGGCGGGGCTAAGGAGTCAAGCGCAGTAGCGAATGGGAAGCCAGACTGGCGGGGCTAACTAAGGGTTGGTTTGAGCTCAGGCTCTTATTGGTTGAACCGTCGGCTGTTGGCGCCATTGTGTGTGAGAGAAGCGGGCACGTAGCCTTGGGGCGGAAGCTGTTGACTAGTTATCTCCATTTCATAGGGGAACTGCGGCTTCTGTACCCAAACTTGTTACAGAGTTTCACACAACACAGACACCCCATAGCACTGTAATCTGTTCTTTGAAAAACTATGAATAAAAGGCATTTTTATTAAATGAAATCCAGCTGCAAAACAGTTCTTCTCTTTCTGCATCATTTGAAATCCTGGCAGGGGAGGAGGGACTAAAACACTGATGTTGAAAGTTGTAACAACTTCTCCATATTTTACAGGAACTACATAACCCACAATGCATTGTACTGTGATGTACCTTTCCTTATTGACAACATGTGCAGCAGGGGATTGTGGGATTGGGATGAGGCACTGTGATGTACCTTTCCTTATTGACATCACGTGTGCAGCAGGGGATTGTGGGATTGGGATGAGGCACTGTGATGTACCTTTCCTTATTGACATCACGTGTGCAGCAGGGGATTGTGGGATTGGGATGAGGCACTGGGATGTACCTTTCCTTATTGACATCACGTGTGCAGCAGGGGATTGTGGGATTGGGATGAGGCACTGGGATGTACCTTTCCTTATTGACAACATGTGTGCAGCAGGGGATTGTGGGATTGGGATGAGGCACTGTGATGTACCTTTCCTTATTGACAACACGTGTGCAGCAGGGGATTGTGGGATTGGGAGGAGGCACTGTGATGTACCTTTCCTTATTGACAACACGTGTGCAGCAGGGGATTGTGGGATTGGGATGAGGCACTGTGATGTACCTTTCCTTATTGACATCACGTGTGCAGCAGGGGATTGTGGGATTGGGAGGAGGCACTGTGATGTACCTTTCCTTATTGACATCACGTGTGCAGCAGGGGATTGTGGGATTGGGAGGAGGCAGGCTGAGGGCAGGCGACTACTGGTACATTTATTTGAGTCTCAAAGTTGTAGAATCTAAATCTGTAAGAGTATGAAAGATGTAGTTGTACAAGGCGTCCCTCGGATATGGGAGGAGCTCATTCATGGCTATTGGAAGTTCTTGATTTCATTTCAGTGCTATCAAATATGTCTAGGGTTACAATAGTTTTGTCGATCAGTTTTCGTTATATCTAAAAGGATATGTCTGAATGGAATAACAAAGTCCTGTGCTCTGTATAGTGAAACGAGGAATTGTGGAAACCTGCTTTGCTGAACTTCAACCTTATTTTGCACTAGCCAATCACATAATGGGCCAAATCAGGGAATGTAATTGTGTAAGCTTAGGGTAAATTGGGGACACCGGATTTACCCCAAAACCAACCACCTTACACCAAATTTCACGGATGAGACCATTTCTTTCAGGTTTGAGCCCTCTCATATGGTGTAGGCCAAGGGGCAACCATTTTACCAGTCACAATACAATTGTACGGCCAACTTAATTTGTAGGATAGTTGAAAAAAGTGCGAAGGTGTCAATACTGTTGGGCATTTGCAGAAGAAGGTGAGAAAACCCAGTCTAAAGCCAATTCCAGGCCCTGTCAGACAGAGAAAAATATTCCTTGCTCCAAAAGAATAAATGGACCAATCACTGGATCAAGTTTATTCTAAGTTAATTTCACTATATCTTAATACAAATTGGCCAACCCTTTCTGGAACCTGCCATATATATCTACAACCACTTGATGAAAGCATCTTACTTTTAATCTCAAGCGATTCTTTTGTGTCATCGGGAAAGATGTTGAATGTGATCCCTTAGCAAACCTTCAAACAACTTGCCCACTACATATGTCAGACTTACCGGCTGATAATTACATATCTGAAACTGTTTTGAGTAGTGTGATTACATCAGCTTTACTCTGGTTGGTACCATATCAAATGAGAGTCTAAAGAAATTGTCAAATCTCTTGGCAGTGTTGCTGCTCCAGTCATTACCTGAGTAATTAAGCCCCGCCTCCATTTTAAGACCTGCCTCAGACTTGCAGCCTTTTCTGCTGAACATCTTCATTTACCTGTCTGTTGCTTTACCACCTGTAAAATATGGCTCATTGGTTAGCTCTGCTGCCGACGGTATGTTCCTGAGTACAGATCTGACCTGAGCACCAGTCTACCTGGCACGTTAGTTGGCTACTGATAAAAAATGAACCCCAGCCTGTGTCAATATGACTAGTAGACTGTAAGCTCTTTGGGGACAGAGGCTGATATAAATTATAAACAGTCACTGTAAAGCGCTGTGTAACAGGTTAGGGCTACACAGGGTCGGACTGGGGGGTGCAGGGCCCACCGGGGCTTCTGCCTCAGGGGCCCCTACACCCCCCAATGATCCCCTCCGCCTTTACACATACCCCCCCGCTAAGGCCCCCACCCCCAACACCCTCCGACCTCCTCCCCCGACCGCTCCTAAAAGAAACTTACCGGATTGGATCTGGGCCGCCGGGGCCCACCGGGTTTTTTCCTGGTATCCCGGCGGCCCAGTCCGACGCTGGCGCTACATAAAGCATAATAACATGTAAGCTCTTTTGGGCAGGGCCCTCTTCACCTCTTGTATCGGTTACTGATTGCTTTATATGTTACTCTGTATGTCCAATGTATGGAACCCACTTATTGTACAGCGCTGTGGGGTATGTTGGCGCTTTATAAATAAATGTTAATAATAATAATAATGTAGAGTGTAAGCTCTTTTGGGCAGGGCCCTCTTCACCTCTTATATCGGTTATTGATTTCTTTATATGTTACTCTGTATGCCCAATGTATGTAACCCACTTATTGTACAGCGCTGCGGGATATGTTGGCGCTTTATAAATAAATGTTAATAATAATAATAATGTAGAGTGTAAGCTCTTTTGGGCAGGGCTCTCTTCACCTCTTGTATCGGTTATTGGTTGCTTTATATGTTACTCTGTATGCCCAATGTATGTAACCCACTTATTGTACAGCGCTGCGGGATATGTTGGCGCTTTATAAATAAATGTTAATAATAATAATAATGTAGAGTGTAAGCTCTTTTGGGCAGGGCTCTCTTCCCCTCTTGTATCGGTTATTGATTGCTTTATATGTTACTCTGTATGTCTCCTTGTAGAGTGTAAGCTCTTTTGGGCAGGGCTCTCTTCCCCTCCTGTATCGGTTATTGATTGCTTTATATGTTACTCTGTATGCCCAATGTATGTAACCCACTTATTGTACAGCGCTGCGGGATATGTTGGCGCTTTATAAATAAATGTTAATGTAATGTAATCTGTTCCTTCAAAAAGTAGAAATAAATACCATTTTTATATACTGAAATCCAGCTGCAAGACAGTTCGCTTTTTGCATCATTTAAACTCCTGACAGGGGAGGAGGGGCTAAAACATTGATGTTACACATTGTAACAACTTCTCCACAGTTTGTGTTTGGGTGGAGTTCTCCATTAGTGTTCATTGATAGATTCTAGCAGAAAACTGACCGGCACAATAAGTGTGATGCAAGTGGGGCTTAGCCCCTGCGTGTTTCATCAAAGTATAGCAGCAACATTTCGGGGGGTGTACCCCTTCGGCAGGCATACAAACCAGTGCAATGAAAGTGATTAAATAAACCCACAATTAATCAACATACATAATTGTACAATTAGCATATTTAACATTTAAAAATACAGAGACAAAAATCATAGTGGCAATTCTTATAATAAGAGAAGGCAATGGTCCGTGTACAAAAAGTCCATGAAGTAAACATAATTCCAATAAATGTTTTATATAAACATCTGAAGAATAAGCCCATATATACAGAACCTACCAAAATAACTCAAGAAGATTAACACCAAAAGAACTCGTTATAGTTACATAGTAATATTAGCAAAAAATAAATAAACCTTATAAAATGATACCAGTAATAGAAGCATCGCTACGGTCTAAAGGGAACATTTGTTGCAAAACAAACCAACCCTGAACCAACCACAATTTATATTTTATATCTGCAGAAAAAAATACATAATTAACAATAACCCTAATACCCCCACAATATCATAAAAAGCAAGACATAGTAAAATCCTAATTTAGACCTCTAGGATGTTTTGTTTTTAGGGCCCAAATCCAATAACATTCATTTTGTAATAAAATTCTCTTTGTACCCTGTCCCTCCCTTACTTTCATTTGTTCCAATATTTGCCATCTAAGTTGTGAAATCTGATGACCACATTCAAAAAAGTGTTTGCCCAGGGTTGTTTCTATTTTCTCCTTCCCCAGGTTTTTTACCAGTTCTTTTTCTTGGATATGTTGGATTCTACCACCAGATGTCACTTCAGGATAGGAATTGGAAACCTTGGTGGCGTTATGTACAAAAGCTGCTGTGGCAGATCTCTGCTGTGAGTCTTCATAAAAGCTAGGGGGCAGCACTGGACTCTCTTGGGCATGTCTGATGCACTTGCACCCATATAAAACGGATTTAACTGCTTGCAGTCCCAGATACTTATAGAACAATCTGCTTGGTTAGTTTATGTATGTATGTATATTTTTATTTATAAAGCGCTACTTATGTACGCAGCGCTGTACAGTAGTTTATTGAAGCTTTGTACAATTCAGCCAAGAATTATAACTCAAATGACCCAGTATAAAGTACCCAGCAGTGGATCTGTCAAACGGGAAGACAGGGCCCCATCAGGGGGGACAGTCCTCCCGAGCTGGTGTATTTTAAGTTTAAAGGGGGGCCTGACTGCGAAGAAATCCGTCAACGCCAATGTAATCCGAAGCCGAGTGCCGCCGAAAGCACAGGGAATGAATCAGGTTACTCGGGGGGTCAGCCATGTTTCTGGTGGGAAACAGGACCCTTTCTATTGGAAAGACAAACTTCCATGTATGAACATGTCTGTCAGTTTAGTTCCACCTGCCAGTTTTATAGATCTGTCAGCCAAGGGCAACAACCCCCCCAACTGTGAATTCAGTCTGTACCCCAGGGCACAGGGCCACTGACACCGGGAATCCCTGAGTTTAATGGGACCTGCCCACAATAATGTTATTTTATAGAAAGAGCTATCAAGTATTGCAATTTATAACCATTCTCCTTAATCACTCCAGACTTTCTATCCACCATTTTACCTCTGACAAGCTCTTCTCCATCTTTAATAGGAAGCACTTCCTAAATGAAGAATCACAGAAATACCCTGTATTATTATTATTCTTTTTATTAACATTTATTTATAAAGCGCCAACATATTCCGCAGCGCTGTACAGTGTTACACGGGGGTAGCCAGGGCTCACTGAAAAATGTGATCATCTTCCTGTAGGGCTGCCACCGTACGGCAAAAATTTCAGGGCCCCCTGGGCCCCGCCCACCCCAGCCCCACTCTATTATCCCCCCATTGCTACTATAGGCACCATCTCTCCCTACTATACCAGCTATCCCACAGCCCCAGTCCCTTCCCAGAGGCTATTATCCCCCCCCTGCTACTATAGGCACCATCTCTCCCTACTATACCAGCTATCCCACAGCCCCAGTCCCTTCCCAGAGGCTATTATCCCCCCCCTGCTACTATAGGCACCATCTCTCCCTACTATACCTGCTATCCCACAGCCACAGTCCCTTCCCAGAGGCTATTATCCCACTGCTACTATAGGCACCATCTCTCCCTACTATACCTGCTATCCCACAGCCCCAGTCCCTTCCCAGAGGCTATTATCCCCCCACTGCTACTATAGGCACCATCTCTCCCTACTATACCTGCTATCCCACAGCCCCAGTCCCTTCCCAGAGGCTATTATCCCCCCCCCCCTGCTACTATAGGCACCATCTCTCCCTACTATACCTGCTATCCCACAGCCCCAGTCCCTTCCCAGAGGCTATTATCCCCCCACTGCTACTATAGGCACCATCTCTCCCTACTATACCTGCTATCCCACAGCCCCAGTCCCTTCCCAGAGGCTATATTATCCCCCCCACTGCTACTATAGGCACCATCTCTCCCTACTATACCTGCTATCCCACAGCCCCAGTCCCTTCCCAGAGGCTATTATTCCCCCACTGCTACTATAGGCACCATCTCTCCCTACTATACCTGCTATCCCACAGCCCCAGTCCCTTCCCAGAGGCTATATTATCCCCCCACTGCTACTATAGGCACCATCTCTCCCTACTATACCTGCTATCCCCACAGCCCCAGTCCCTTCCCAGAGGCTATTATCCCCCCACTGCTACTATAGGCACCATCTCTCCCTACTATACCTGCTATCCCACAGCCACAGTCCCTTCCCAGAGGCTATTATCCCACTGCTACTATAGGCACCATCTCTCCCTACTATACCTGCTATCCCACAGCCCCAGTCCCTTCCCAGAGGCTATTACCCCCCCACTGCTACTATAGGCACCATCTCTCCCTACTATACCTGCTATCCCACAGCCCCAGTCCTTCCCAGAGGCTATTATCCCCCCACTGCTACTATAGGCACCATCTCTCCCTACTATACCTGCTATCCCACAGCCACAGTCCCTTCCCAGAGGCTATTATCCCACTGCTACTATAGGCACCATCTCTCCCTACTATACCTGCTATCCCACAGCCCCAGTCCCTTCCCAGAGGCTATTATCCCCCCACTGCTACTATAGGCACCATCTCTCCCTACTATACCTGCTATCCCACAGCCACAGTCCCTTCCCAGAGGCTATATTATCCCCCCCACTGCTACTATAGGCACCATCTCTCCCTACTATACCTGCTATCCCACAGCCCCAGTCCCTTCCCAGAGGCTATTATTCCCCCACTGCTACTATAGGCACCATCTCTCCCTACTATACCTGCTATCCCACAGCCCCAGTCCCTTCCCAGAGGCTATATTATCCCCCCACTGCTACTATAGGCACCATCTCTCCCTACTATACCTGCTATCCCACAGCCCCAGTCCCTTCCCAGAGGCTATATTATCCCCCCACTGCTACTATAGGCACCATCTCTCCCTACTATACCTGCTATCCCACAGCCACAGTCCCTTCCCAGAGGCTATTATCCCACTGCTACTATAGGCACCATCTCTCCCTACTATACCTGCTATCCCACAGCCCCAGTCCCTTCCCAGAGGCTATTATCCCCCCCCCCCCCTGCTACTATAGGCACCATCTCTCCCTACTATACCTGCTATCCCACAGCCCCAGTCCCTTCCCAGAGGCTATTATCCCACTGCTACTATAGGCACCATCTCTCCCTACTATACCTGCTATCCCACAGCCCCAGTCCCTTCCCAGAGGCTATTATCCCCCCACTGCTACTATAGGCACCATCTCTCCCTACTATACCTGCTATCCCACAGCCCCGGTCCCTTCCCAGAGGCTATTATCCCCCCCACTGCTACTATAGGCACCATCTCTCCATACTATACCTGCTATCCCACAGCCCCAGTCCCTTCCCAGAGGCTATTATCCCCCCACTGCTACTATAGGCACCATCTCTCCATACTATACCTGCTATCCCACAGCCCCAGTCCCTTCCCAGAGGCTATTATCCCCCCACTGCTACTATAGGCACCATCTCTCCCTACTATACCTGCTATCTCACAGCCCCAGTCCCTTCCCAGAGGCTATTATCCCCCACTGCTACTATAGGCACCATCTCTCCCTACTAAACCCGCTATCCCACAGCCCCAGTCCCTTCCCAGAGGCTATTATCCCACTGCTACTATAGGCACCATCTCTCCCTACTATACCTGCTATCCCACAGCCCCAGTCCCTTCCCAGAGGCTATTATCCCCCCACTGCTACTATAGGCACCATCTCTCCCTACTATACCTGCTATCCCACAGCCCCGGTCCCTTCCCAGAGGCTATTATCCCCCCCACTGCTACTATAGGCACCATCTCTCCATACTATACCTGCTATCCCACAGCCCCAGTCCCTTCCCAGAGGCTATTATCCCACTGCTACTATAGGCACCATCTCTCCCTACTATACCTGCTATCCCACAGCCCCAGTCCCTTCCCAGAGGCTATTATCCCCCCACTGCTACTATAGGCACCATCTCTCCCTACTATACCTGCTATCCCACAGCCCCAGTCCCTTCCCAGAGGCTATTATCCCCCCACTGTTACTATAGGCACCATCTCTCCCTACTATACCTGCTATCCCACAGCCCCAGTCCCTTCCCAGAGGCTATTATCCCCCCACTGCTACTATAGGCACCATCTCTCCCTACTATACCTGCTATCCCACAGCCCCAGTCCCTTCCCAGAGGCTATTATTCCCCCACTGCTTTACCTTTGACCCATTTCTGAGCAGTTTCCCGTTACATGGCTAGGGCAGTGCTGAAGGGTATGTTGGGCAGGCTGCCTATGCACATGGGAGACTACTTTGGTATTTATATTAGTGCAAACATGAGGTATATCAGTAAGTAGATGATATAAGTTTCCCTGGGAAGCTATGCTGCAGAGCTGACAATTATTGGTATTTATGATACACTTGAATGCAAGTCTACTTTTTGCTGTAGCTACAGTGATATGTAAAACTAACTGCCACCTCTGACATTCTGGGCATAGCTACCAGTCCTTCAGCCCTTGCCAAGTTCTAAAATTAGAGGAAGAGCATGTGACCAATAATACATAGCATACCGGGTTTTACTGTCTCGCAATGATAAAGCAAGTTCATTTTTAGAATATTGCAGCACAGGCCTTTAGAAATCTCTTTTCTTTCTGATACAGGAACACATGGAATTATTTCTCTTAAAATCACTGTGACGTCTAATAGTGGTGGGCATCTAGTCTTCTGCCCTATAGCGTCCATGTTGGAAAGGATCCTTCCACCCAAAGTTGTACATTACGGACAGTACCCAATTTTTTGAGACGTTTCATTCCATCTATGTGCAAGAATATGGTGTTGGGCACATCGGGTGTAGATTCACTATCAGTTCCCATAGATGACCTTAGATTCAAGGACAAAACCCATTATTTGCAGTTCAGGGGGATCACAATGGGCTCTTATATTACCCCTTTATATGCTCATTTCTTCAAGTTTTGATGGAGGGAGATATATAATATCCTTTGTCACTGACCACAAATATGGCTTGGGGGCATTATACAGGTAAGGGAATCATTTAACCATTAAATAAACCCAATAGGGCTGTTCTGCCCCAATAAGGGGTAATTATATCTTAGTTGGGATCAAGTACAGGTACTGTTTTATTATTACAGAGAAAAGGGAATCATTTAACCATGAAATAAACCCAATAGGGCTGTTCTGCCCCCAATAAGGGGTAATTATATCTTAGTTGGGATCAAGTACAGGTACTGTTTTATTATTACAGAGAAAAGGGAATCATTTAACCATTAAATAAACCCAATAGGGCTGTTCTGCCCCCAATAAGGGGTAATTATATCTTAGTTGGGATCAAGTACAGGTACTGTTTTATTATTACAGAGAAAAGGGAATCATTTAACCAATAAATAAACCCAATAAGGCTGTTCTGCCCCAATAAGGGGTAATTATATCTTAGTTGGGATCAAGTACAGGTACTGTTTTATTATTACAGAGAAAAGGGAATCATTTAACCATTAAATAAACCCAATAGGGCTGTTCTGCCCCCAATAAGGGGTAATTATATCTTAGTTGGGATCAAGTACAGGTACTGTTTTATTATTACAGAGAAAAGGGAATCATTTAACCAATAAATAAACCCAATAAGGCTGTTCTGCCCCCAATAAGGGGTAATTATATCTTAGTTGGGATCAAGTACAGGTACTGTTTTATTATTACAGAGAAAGGGAATCATTTAACCATTAAATAAACCCAATAGGGCTGTTCTGCCCCCAATAAGGGGTAATTATATCTTAGTTGGGATCAAGTACAGGTACTGTTTTATTATTACAGAGAAAAAGGGAAATCATTTTTAAAAATTAGAATTATTTTCTTATAATGGAGTCTATGGGAGATGGCCTTTCCGTAATTTGGAACTTTCTGGATAATGGGTTTCCGACAATGGCACAAATTTCTCTCCCTTCATTTGTTTGTTCACCATCTTACATACTTTTCTATGTTTAAACAGATGAGTTGCCATGGCCCAACAAGGAGATAGTTCTATGTGCAGTGGTATAACTACTCTGCACTAGGCCCCCCTTTGGGGAGGCCTGGAACAGAAGAGATTCACCCACCCATGCCCCTCCCTGCCCTGACTTGTCCCCCGTGCCTACCTGATAGCCGTTGTGGAGCAAAGATTTATTTGTAGCAATGGAGGAAGCAGACCCCATGGTCCAGGCCCTCTGCAACCACAGGGTCTTCTTCCTTGATTGTGACCCCACTATCTATGTTTATTTGGGAGTCACACAGTGCACATTTCCCTGATGAAGGTCACATTATAGTGACCAAAAGGTTGGACTTTTTGCATGGATTTCTAATAAATGTTATAATTATAAGGGCAGTACTTCTTCTTCTATATTTGCTACTTTTACTGGCAGCTTTTTTGACGATATGGCATGTACCTCCTCGGCACAAAGGGAACCACATTATCACTTTGTGATACATAGCAGTACATTATGTCACCCTGTGGCAAGACAGCCATAGAGTAGACCTTCTGCATACAATAACCTTATTAAGTCACACAGTCGGTTGGATGACCTCTGCCTGTGCCCAGGATTCCTACTGCACATGACTTCAGCCCAACGTGCACAAAGTCCAATGAATTATCTGAATGGGGGCGGGGGGGGGGTAGAATGGGCCAGATCAGCTGAACAGTAGAAAACTATTCCAGGGATGTAGAATATCTCTTTGAGCAGAGTGAGGCCGATCATTAACAAGTGGAAGGCGCAAGGTGTCGAGAGGACATTGCCTTGATAAGGCCACTCTTGCAAACTGGGAATCTGGGTTAGGGATTCCAGTGTGGGGCCAATCGGCGAGTGCTTAGTGCTGGAAATTTCTATTGGGCTGCTATTTCTGACTATCCCCGAAGCCGTCCTCTGAGGCACTGGAGAAAATTCTGCATGGTTTAAGGAAAGTCATTTTATGGATCTGAGGATGTGTGATAGAACATTCCATGAACATACACCATAATAAAACTAGTTCTATGCTAAAGGCTATTAGCAACCTCAAAAGAGCTACCTATATAAGGGGGTCTGTCTCCATTCAAACAAGGACAAGGTCGGGCAGCATATGTATATGTGTATGTATGTATACCTTTACTACTTATGTACGCAGCTCTGTACAGTAGAACAATAAATTAATACAACAAAAAGGGGGTTATTACTACAATAGATAAATATAAACTATGAGAAATAAAAATAAATACAAGGTACAGTTAAGAATCAAGGAGACAAGAGGACTGAGGATCCTGCCCTGTAGAGCTTACAATCCATGATCAGGCTGATTTGAGTGTTGCCTGTAGCTCTGTCACCCGACCTAGCCGGCGGGGTTGGGCCAAGCCGACCGGGCGCCCTAGGCAACCTGGTCGGCCACCTCCCCTCTGCAACACCACCCCCTCCTCGCGTGTGCTTTGGCGTTCAGCCCCTCCCCAAAGGGTGCATGTGCGCCAAAGCACATGTGAGGGGGGGGAGGTGCAGGGGGTGTGTGATCCGATCGGTCATTGCCTCCACCGCTAATGACAAGCGGTGGGGGCAATGACAAAGTAGCACGGACTAGGGGTAGGCAGGAGAGGCTCCTGAATGGCACCCCCCAATCGTTGCGCCCTAAGCAGCTGCCTCTTCTGCCTACCCCTAGTTCTGCCCCTGCTAGCCGGTAAAACACCTGCCAAGGCCAGGGCCAGCATTACAAATGTACGGCCAATGTAATTGCTGGTAAATCAGAATACCCTTAAGATAAGCCCTTGGCCTGAACCCCGATCCTCTTTAAACTCATCCTTCATTGGCCCGTGCACCATAGCTTTTATGTCACTCCCCACCCCATTTATTATACTGCCCTGCCCCTTTTCTGTTTGCCCCCACCAGCCAGTAAAAGTAATTTAGTAAGGTGGCAACCCTAGCTACTTAAATATCTTGCTTGGCTGATTCCCAAATCCTATGAAAATATATAGCTCCGTGCAACACTTTGCAATAGTATAGCAACTGAAAATGTTTGGCATGGGGACAAGAAGTAGACAGACCCCTTGTTAAAGCTCCAACACTTTGCCCACATAGAGGACAAACATGTCAGCCCTCCTCCCTTGCACTCAAAATTATAGCCAAAGTTCGATTATACATTAATGAATACTTTCCAATGATGTTATTTGTAAATGCAATTGCTATTGAAAACTGTATATGTCTTCCTGCTGTCCTCTGCACTGCTGGCCCTGACTGTATATACCAGGGGTGGCATACTTTTTGGCTCAAGGGCCACAATGACTTATAGATGGACCGGGCCAGCATTAGTCCCAGGGCCGCCATCAGAAATCACGGGGCCTATCAGCTCCCCCCCCAGCATCCCACCCAGCATCCTCTAGCTCCCCACCCCAGCATCCTCCAGCGCCCCCCCAGCATCCTCCAGCTCCCCCCCTCAGCATCCCAAACAGCATCCTCCAGCTTGACTCCCAAGCATCCTGCAGCTCCTTCCCAGCATCCTCCAGCTCCACTCCCCAGCATCCTGCAGCTCCCCCCCAGCATCCTCCAGCTCCACTCCCCAGCATCCTCCAGCTCCACTCCCCAGCATCCTGCAGCTCCCCCCCCCCAGCATCCTCCTCAACATCTTCCAACTCCAGGCTGAAATGAGTGCAGTCCCCTATACTGCGAGGCTCTGAGGGAGGGGCAGAGCTAACATGTTCGAAACCCCCCCCAAGGAGGTCACTCAGTGGCAGGATAGGACACCCCTAGCCCAGGACTATGTTCCTCTATTGGAATAATTATTATTATGGAGGTTATTAATGTATTAGTCATTATGGCATGCAGTAATATACTGTAGGAGTGCAATTCAAAGTGTAATTTATCCTTTACTTACATGTAAATTCACCTAGTGCACTGCTCCATTGCTGCTTAATGTTATTTCTGCACCATGGAACTCCATGTTCCCAAAGGGAGGGAATAATAATATTTCCAATTCATGCAATGCATGGGTGCCCTTACGTACAGTATACTGTATGCCCGGCAGGGGCATCGCATGTATTTATTAGTGATTATATAATTCCAGGTGAGGGTGGAGTCGTCCCATCATGCTCACTATAGATTGATTGGTCCTACTTAAATCCTTAGTATCTACCAAACAGCACAGGACCCTGAGTCAGTGTGGGGCTTGATAAATTGCATAGCAACCAATCAGATCAGAGCTTTCACCTTCTACTGAACTGATGCAAAATGTTTTCTTAAACAAATTAGCAACCACATGTCCATTGCAAAGAGCTGCTGTTTGTAAGGCAGTTGCCTCGGATGTATAGGTGTCAGTGCCTAATAACAATAATAATCCCAGGCAAATTCCTGCAGAACATACAGGACTGCCCCACATTTATTACTGTTAGATGTGATATTGGCAGCGTTATGCTATGAGGTAGGGATGCACTGAATCCACTATTTTGGGATCTGGCCGAACCCCAAATCTTTAGGCCGAATACCGAACCAAATCCTAATTTTCATATGCAAGTTAGGTCACAAAAGGGTTGGACTGGGGGGTGCAGGGCCCATCAGAGCCCCGCACCCCCCAAGGTGTCCCCCGCAGGGGCTCCCGCCACGCATCCCTAGACACCCCCCACAGGGGCCCCTGTCCCTGTCTGAACGGGCATGTGAAATGCGTCAGGGGAGGACATCGGGGGCCAGACAAAGCAGCAATAGGGTCGGGTCTCAGCTGCTGGGGCCCACCAGGGCCGGAGCCCAAGGGGTATTTTCCCGGTGTCCCAGCGGCCCAGTCTGACCCTGGTTCACTCACAGTAAAAAACTTTCAACTTTCAAATTTATGTGATAAAATGTCATGTGATTTTAAGGAATCTTGGCCAAATCCCGAAATGAATCCTAGATTTGGTGCATCCCTACTATGAGGGATGGTTGGTTCCTATGTGAATGGAATGGGAGCCCTGGGTTTGATTTAGCTGTAAAATCCTTTGGGCAAGTTAGCCTATCTTTTGGGGTGCCCGGGAAGGCAACTGCCAGGATATGATAGCATGCAGGGAAGGAGGATGGTGGTGGGGGTTCAGGTACAAAGTAATTGGTCCAAACTTTGCCCCTGGGGCCGTAGGGGTTAAGGTGGCCATACACGGGCTGATTCTAGCTACCGATATGGGTCCCTTAGACCAATTCAGCAACTTATCTGCCCGTGTATGGGCACTACCGACGGGCCTGCCCGGCCGATATCTGAAATCGGGCAGATATTGATCGGGCAGGTTAAAAAATTTAGTCGGATCTGGGACCATATCGGCTCGTTGATGCGGTCCCTGAACCGACTTTTCCTATACCCGTCGTTATAATTCGATCGTTTTGGCCCCAGGGCCGAATTAGCCTGGATTCTCCCGATATCGCCCACCCATAGGTGGGGGATATCGGGAGAAGATCTGCTCGCTTGGCGATGTCGCCAAGCGAGCGGATCTGAAGGTGTATGGCCACCTTTATATTACTGATTCATATAGAAATGGCTGCCATGGGATATAACCTGTCGGCACAGAAGACCACCATGTCCTTTACCTGGTTTTGATGGCTGTCAGAGGGTGCTGGGAGATAGACTGGAAAGCTCAATGAGGCCCTACAGAGCCTATGGGCAAGTCACTAAATATTAGGCTGATCAGTGTAACTGGGAATGTCAGTGCCAAAGAGAAAATAAATAATCTTTACTTACACTATATAAATTATTTAATTTTTTTCTGCTTCAGTATTGGAATTTACAGTCACAGCCAGCAGGCCAGCGCCATTTTGTGAACAATGTTATTAAGGCAAAGCTTTGTATCTCCCCAAAATCTTATGCATTTGCCATTGAGGAGATATCTGGGAATTGCTGAATGGAAAGTTAAAGTAATTGTAATTAAAAATCTGAGCTGTCAATCATATATTGCCTGCCTGCCTCGCCTCTATGTGGGGCAGGCAATATATGATTGACAGCTCAGATTTTTAAATTCATTTATAACAGGTATGGATAATTTAATTAAAAAAAAATTTTGGTTTTCATTTTTAAGTTTAAAAGACTTTTATCATACAGATTTTTATGTGTGGGTGACAGGTCCACTTTAAAGGAGATTGGTGGTTTTGACAGTGGTGGATTTACAAAAGCAAAATCCAGTCATCCGGGGCCCTTCATTTCTAAGGGGGTCCGGCGTTAGCTAAGGGGGCCAGGCTGGGTGTATATAGGAGTAATAATCTGCTACTGGTTTTTGACATTTCAAGTCAGCCCAATTGACAAGGTGGGGCCTTTGTGTAAATGTTATATCAGACCCCGACCCTCCAGTTATGTTACTGCATCCATGGACAATGGGGAGCACTGCAGCAAACAGAAAGTTCAGGGCTCCACCATTGTTTCTGTTGCACATGAGAGTGCAGTATTCAGTGACAGATGTAGGTGTCAGAGGGAGAAGTTATCTAACACTGCAGGAGAAAAGCCAACGTCTGCCAACAGAGGGCAGCAGAGTCGTGTCCTGAACAGAGGGGGGGACCTGGCTGGAGTGGGAGAGAATAAGCACAGAGGGATCACGTGTATCGTTCAGTCGTTTGTCCTTTAGTCGTCATGATGTATTTTGTCAGAAATAAGCGCTTCATGAAAGAACACAAGTCCCATAGAGAACTCATTCCAATCTGCCCATGCACGCAGTCTGACTACATGAGCAGAGTTTGCCTGATTTGCCCATCCATGATGCACCTTGTAGTGTGTACAGAGAGATATGAATATGCCGCCATAGGGATTCCCCTGTACTAAGCACAATTCAGCAGGAACAGCCCCCTAAATTTGCTCATAGCCTGTACAGAGAGATACCATATAACTATGGCAGCATAGGGATTCCCCTGTACTAAGCACAATTCAGCAGGAACAGCCCCCTAAGTTTGCTCATAGCCTGTACAGAGAGATACCATAAAACTATGGCACATAGGGATTCCCCTGTACTAAGCACAATTCAGCAGGAACAGCCCCCTAAGTTTGCTCATAGCCTGAACAGAGAGATACAATAAAACTATGGCACATAGGGATTCCCCTGTACTAAGCACAATTCAGCAGGAACAGCCCCCTAAGTTTGCTCATAGCCTGTACAGAGAGATACCATAAAACTATGGCACATAGGGATTCCCCTGTACTAAGCACAATTCAGCAGGAACAGCCCCCTAAGTTTGCTCATAGCCTGTACAGAGAGATACCATATAACTATGGCAGCATAGGGATTCCCCTGTACTAAGCACAATTCAGCAGGAACAGCCCCCTAAGTTTGCTCATAGCCTGTACAGAGAGATACCATAAAACTATGGCACATAGGGATTCCCCTGTACTAAGCACAATTCAGCAGGAACAGCCCCCTAAGTTTGCTCATAGCCTGAACAGAGAGATACAATAAAACTATGGCACATAGGGATTCCCCTGTACTAAGCACAATTCAGCAGGAACAGTCCCCTAAGTTTGCTCATAGCCTGTACAGAGAGATACCATAAAACTATGGCACATAGGGATTCCCCTGTACTAAGCACAATTCAGCAGGAACAGCCCCCTAAGTTTGCTCATAGCCTGTACAGAGAGATACCATAAAACTATGGCACATAGGGATTCCCCTGTACTAAGCACAATTCAGCAGGAACAGCCCCCTAAGTTTGCTCATAGCCTGTACAGAGAGATACCATAAAACTATGGCACATAGGGATTCCCCTGTACTAAGCACAATTCAGCAGGAACAGCCCCCTAAGTTTGCTCATAGCCTGTATGGAGAGATACCATAAAACAATGGCACATAGGGATTCCCCTGTACTAAGCACAATTCAGCAGGAACAACCCCCTAAGTTTGCTCATAACCTGTACAGAGAGATACCATAAAACTATGGCAGCATAGGGATTCCCCTGTACTAAGCACAATTCAGCAGGAACAGCCCCCTAAGTTTGCTCATAGCCTGTATGGAGAGATACCATAAAACAATGGCACATAGGGATTCCCCTGTACTAAGCACAATTCAGCAGGAACAGCCCCCTAAGTTTGCTCATAACCTGTACAGAGAGATACCATAAAACTATGGCAGCATAGGGCTTTCCCTGTACTAAGCACAATTCAGCAGGAACAGCCCCCTAAATTTGCTCATACAAAGAGATAATATAAAACTATGCAAGTATATTTCCCTGTACTAAGTATAATTCATAGGGGCACATTTACTAACCCACGAACGGGCCGAATGCGTCCGATTGCGTTTTTTTCGTAATGATCGGTATTTTGCGATTTTTTCGGAAAATTGACGCGACTTTTTCGTTACTAATACGATTTGTGCGAAAAAACGTGAGTTTTTCGTAGCCATTCCGAAAGTTGCGCAAAATCTGGCGATTTTTCATAGCGTTAAAACTTGCGCAAAAAGTTGCGATTTTTTCGTAGCGTTAAAACTTGCGCGAAACGTAGCACCTTTTAAGTTTTAACGCTACCAAAAAAGCGCAACTTTTCGCGCAAGTTTTAACGCTACGAAAAAATTGCCAGATTTTGCGCAACTTTCGGAATGGCTACGGAAAACTCGCGTTTTTTCGCGCAAATCGTATTGGTAACGAAAAAGTCGCGACAATTTCCGAAAAGTCGTAAAGACGCCGAAAAAATCGAAAAATGTTCGTTTTCAAATCGGAATTTTTCCAATTCGGTTCAGATTCGTGTCTTAGTAAATGTGCCCCATAGTATAACCATGAAGGTCGGTCGATGTATCGCGTTTGATAGATATAGTCATAGAGTAACAGTGTTGCTGTTCCTCCAGGCTTGTCCGTCACTAATGTTAAAACTAATGCAACACATATTTATTCTGGGGTCTTCTTGCCTTTTAAAAACCTTTATTCTTGTGAAAAACAGCATAAAACGTGTTGGCGATAATTAGGTTTAAATGCATTGTACGATGTGCCAAGCAGATCCCAGACTTCCTGCTCCTAATTGCTAATTGTAGAGTGAATCATGACAACAGGCAGAAAGCATCTCTTTGTTGGGGAGTGGGAACGGCCATGGGTCACTTCCCGCTGCAGGTCCGCAGAAACACTAAATTCATGCGCTATATCCTGGGTGGCCTTGCGCTTTTTGTTTTTTAGGACAATCTGGTTATTATTAAACAGGATATTGCTTTTTAATATACAATTTATACTGGAAGAGTTACTGCATTAGTTTAATGCATGGGAGAGAATTAACAAGTAAATTGGTTGTCACATTAACAGTTTTACTAGCCCCTTGCCAGCAATTTCTTTTTTAACTTTTAGCCCCAGTAAAGAGACCCTCAAACTCAGAGCCCCACACAACCCAGAAACCCCTAATATCCCTATCACTGTAATCTGTTCCTTCAAAAAGTATGAATAAATACCATTTTTATATGCTGAAATCCAGCTGCAAAACAGCTCTTTTCTTTCTGCATCATTTGATATCCTGGCAGGGGAGGAGGGACTAAAACATTGATGTTACAAATTGTAACAACTTCTCCACAGCTTACAGACAGCATGCAGGAACTGCATAACCCACAATGCATTGCACTGGGATGTTCCTTTCTTTATTGACATCACGTGTGCAGCAGGGAATTGTGGGATTGGGAGGAGGCAGGCTGAAGGCAGGCTGAGGACAGGCGACTACTTCTTTGCAGCTCAGCATTTTAGGAGGAACATGGAGGAACAGTTTGTTTTTTGGCGGGGCAAGTGGAGGTAATGTGGTTGGAGAGGGGGTAAGGGACTTGTGAAATAGGGATACAGGTATAGGACCCTATCCAGAATGCTCGGGACCAAGGGTATTCCGGATAAGGGGTCTTTCCATAATTTGGATCTCCATACCTTAATTCTACTAAAAAATCAGTAAAACATTAATTAAACCCAATAGGACTGTTTTGCATCCAATAAGGATTATTTATATCTTAGTTGGGATCAAGTACAGGTACTGTTTTATTATTACAGAGAAAAGGGAATCATTTAACCATTAAATAAACCCAATAGGGCTGTTCTGCTCCCAATAAGGGGTAATTATATCTTAGTTGGGATCAAGTACAGGTACTGTTTTATTATTACAGAGAAAAGGGAATCATTTAACCATTAAATAAACCCAATAGGGCTATTCTGCCCCCAATAAGGGGTAATTATATCTTAGTTGGGATCAAGTACAGGTACTGTTTTATTATTACAGAGAAAAGGGAATCATTTAACCATTAAATAAACCCAATAGGGCTGTTCTGCCCCCAATAAGGGGTAATTATATCTTAGTTGGGATCAAGTACAGGTACTGTTTTATTATTACAGAGAAAAAGGAAATCAGTTTTAAAATTCCGACTTATTTGATTAAAATGGAGTCTATGGGAGACAGGCTTTCCGTAATTCGGAGCTTTCTGGATAAGGGATCCTATACCTGTACAAGTAAAAAAGAAAAATAGAATTCCTGGATTATTTTTGTAATCATTTTTCTATGAAAACAGGATTCTTGTTAAAGGGGAAGTTGACCAGAAAAGAGCTGCAAAACAGAAATAAACAGCCAGAAATTTATTTTAAAAAAAAATTAAGACCAACTGAAAGTTTTTCAGTTAATTTTTATTCTGAATTTATTTTTAATTGAACAACCCCTTTTAAACCAACATCCCTGAATGGCAAACCTTGACATTTCCAGCACACTCCAATACTTTCAGTGATGACTAAACGCTAATCAGTACTGGGTATCAGGTGTACAATATGGGTGTGGCCTAAATATGTCTTTCATAAATGGGGCCAATGGGGAGGTAAAAGGGCTTATTTACAAGCCCAAGTGCATTGTGCAAATTTTGGAGCCATGTTTTAAAAAAAATAATGCAGCGTTTTCCTCCACAATTCAACTCCATCTCCTAAAGCAGATTTTATAAGAAACAAATGGAACGACAACAGAAATTTATAACCCCCCGAAAAAACTTTTGTGTAACTTACTGCAAATTACATTTTAATGCTCTTCCCCTTTAAATGGTACATTGTAAGTCTTGCTAATTTGCCCATCATTACCCAGACTAATTCAGACAATGGGCCCCAGAAGTGAAATGGCTATACATGGTGGTTGGTAACTTCATAGAGCAACTCTGCATTTCACCATCAGATATGGCGGAACTGTAAAGGTGGAGTAAATGTAAAAAAAAATGCTTAGGTGTTTAGTTACCCTTTAAACTGTGGTACATTTTAATATTAGTGCAAGGTTCAATAATGAATAATAATTCATGAGAACAACAAAAGTTAATCACGAAGAAAGATCATTTGCCAATTATCTCAGAACATTACTGTCTTTTTCATACTAAGGGGCACATTTACTAATCCATGAACGCTCTGAGCTCCGCTACGAAAGTTTCTGATTCATTCAAGCTTTGTTATCGTGACTTTCCTTGGGCCAGGTTGGAGCTGCAGAGTGCCATTGAGCCCTATGGGAGACTTTCCTTGGGCCGGGTTGGAGCTGCAGAGTGCCATTGAGCCCTATGGGAGACTTTTCTTGGGCCGGGTTGGAGCTGCAGAGTGCCATTGAGCCCTATGGGAGACTTTCCTTGGGCCGGGTTGGAGCTGCAGAGTGCCATTGAGCCCTATGGGAGACTTTCCTTGGGCCGGGTTGGAGCTGCAGAGTGCCATTGAGCTATATGGGAGACTTTCCTTGGGCCAGGTTGGAGCTGCAGAGTGCCATTGAGCCCTATGGGAGACTTTCCTTGGGCCGGGTTGGAGCTGCAGAGTGCCATTGAGCCCTATGGGAGACTTTCCTTGGGCCGGGTTGGAGCTGCAGAGTGCCATTGAGCCCTATGGGAGACTTTCCTTGGGCCAGGTTGGAGCTGCAGAGTGCAATTGAGCCCTTTGGGAGACTTTCCTTGGGCCAGGTTGGAGCTGCAGAGTGCCATTGAGCCCTATGGGAGACTTTCCTTGGGCCAGGTTGGAGCTGCAGAGTGCCATTGAGCCCTATGGGAGACTTTCCTTGGGCCGGGTTGGAGCTGCAGAGTGCCATTGAGCCCTATGGGTGACTTTCCTTGGGCCGGGTTGGAGCTGCAGAGTGCCATTGAGCCCTATGGGAGACTTTCCTTGGGCCGGGTTGGAGCTGCAGAGTGCCATTGAGCCCTATGGGAGACTTTCCTTGGGCCGGGTTGGAGCTGCAGAGTGCCATTGAGCCCTATGGGAGACTTTCCTTGGGCCGGGTTGGAGCTGCAGAGTGCCATTGAGCCCTATGGGAGACTTTCCTTGGGCCGGGTTGGAGCTGCAGAGTGCCATTGAGCCCTATGGGAGACTTTCCTTGGGCCGGGTTGGAGCTGCAGAGTGCCATTGAGCCCTATGGGAGGCTTCCCTTGGGCCGGGTTGGAGCTGCAGAGTGCCATTGAGCCCTATGGGAGACTTTCCTTGGGCCAGGTTAGAGCTGCAGGGTGCCATTGAGCCCTATGGGAGACTTTCCTTGGGCCGGGTTGGAGCTGCAGAGTGCCATTGAGCCCTATGGGAGGCTTTCCTTGGGCCGGGTTGGAGCTGCAGAGTGCCATTGAGCCCTATGGGAGACTTTCCTTGGGCCGGGTTGGAGCTGCAGAGTGCCATTGAGCCCTATGGGAGACTTTCCTTGGGCCGGGTTGGAGCTGCAGAGTGCCATTGAGCCCTATGGGAGACTTCCCTTGGGCCAGGTTGGAGCTGCAGAGTGCCATTGAGCCCTGTGGGAGACTTTCCTTGGGCCAGGTTGGAGCTGCAGAGTGCCATTGAGCCCTATGGGAGACTTTCCTTGGGCCAGGTTGGAGCTGCAGAGTGCCATTGAGCCCTATGGGAGACTTTCCTTGGGCCAGGTTGGAGCTGCAGAGTGCCATTGAGCTCTATGGGAGGCTTTCCTTGGGCCGGGTTGGAGCTGCAGAGTGCCATTGAGTCCTATGGGAGACTTCCAAAATCATGCACAGAAGGATCAAAGTCAGAAAGGTTTTCTTGCATTTTATGATTGTTCTGATACGAAAATTTTGTGACTTTCAGATCGCCAATGCGATATTATCATGACTAAAACGATTTTTTCGTAAGCATATTCATGATATTTCCGATCTTAAGAAATTATCGTATCCAATCCAAATTTATCCCATTCGGGATTCGAACTTGCGTTTTCATGAATGTGCCCCTAAATGTTCATTTTGATTTTAAAGGCAAACCATAATATCCATGGCCATTATTTCAAGGGAAAGGACATAGATGCCCCTAAAAGGGATTCCCACATGTTAATTAGAAATGAATCAACACCTTTGAGCAGTCGATATCAATTCTTTCCTGTGGGTGTTAAGGTGGCCATACATTGTGTGATCCCCGATACTATGGTAGGTGATATTGGGCTAATTCAATCATTTGGCCCTAGGGCCGATACTTCACCCGATTCAAAAAGAAAATCAAACCCGCCTGATAGAGATCTGCCCAATTTTAGGCCAGATATCAGTTGGGTAGGCCCTTTGGGGGGTTTATAATTTTGTCTTTTGTTTTTACCCTAAAATTTATTTATTTTTATTTTATTTTTGTGATTTTATTGCAGTTTTACACTTCCATTGATGTTCGTTGCATTTCTTTTAGCGTAGCTTTGCCGTTTGGTAATTTGGTGTAGAAAGACGTCTTCACCTTTTTTGGATTTGTCAGAATGTGCACTTTTCAAAAATATATGGTTTTCTGGGGGTCTCCATACAGTTAGGGGTGTTACGGTACATAATATGCAGTCGGGGGCTCTGTTTGCTGAAGCTGAGTTGGCAGACGCTACTTTTATTTGGGGTCTGTACATAAGCACATACTTAGGTAAATCTGTGCATATTGGGCATCAAACTGTTCAGCAGACCTTTGGCATTCCTAATTAGGGTGATATATGTTTGTATGTAAGAACTTGTGCAAGATAAATGTGGGCAATTGCAAAATTTTTAGGTGATTATCAGAAATGTCCTAAAAAAATGCTAAATTTAGGAAAGCTTTGCGGATTGGTACTTTGGTATAAAAATGTGTCTTTACCCATGTTGGATTTGTCAGAATGTGTACTTTCCAAAAATATATGGTTTTCAGGGGTCACCCTACATTTTTACCTCTTTTACCCCGCACAACCTACTGTGTGTTTATGAATTAGGTAAATGTAAGCCATGAAATTAGTGCGCACAAGGTATATTTTGGGGTCTGTAGGGGCCATGTTTTTTATAAACCTATGTTTATTGGGCATCAAACTGTTCAATAGACCCCTGGTGTTCATAGTTAGGGTGTTTTATATAGTTAATGACCTGTGAGAGAAAAGATGCAAAGTGAAAGCTTTGAGGTGATTTTCAGAAATCTCATCAAAATCGCCAACTTTAGAAAAGCTTTGCGGCTTGGTACTTTGGAGTAGAAAGACACAGGTACCCATTTTAGATTCGGGAGAATGCGTACTTTCCAAAAATATATGGTTTTCTGTGGTAAGTTTACTTTTTTTATAGCTTTACCCCCCCCATAAAATGCAGTAACTAAAATGACAGAAATGATAGATTGTATGGGGTTATCTTCACCTTGGGGCCCCTACATGCCACCTACTTAGGTAAACCTATACATATTGGGCATCAAACTGTTCATTGGACCCCTAGGGTAAATAATTAGGATGTTTTATCTTGGTACCTAATAGTATGTCGGAGATAAGATGCTGCAAAATGAAAACTTTGAGGTGATTTTCTGAAATCTCCTCAAAATCACCAATTTTAGGAAAGCTTTGCAGCTTGGTACTTTGGAGTAAATAGATATAGGTACCCATTTTAGATTCAGAAATATGGTTTTCTGGGGAAAACTTAGAGGCCGATTCATTAAAACACGAGTTTGAATCCCGAATGGGACAAATTCGCATTGGATACGACAATTTCTGAAGATTGCAAAAATCACGAAAATGCTTACGAAAAAATCGTATTAGTCATGATAATATCGTATGGCGATCCAAAAGTCACAAAATTTTCGTATTGAACGATTGTAAAATGCAGGAAAACCTTTCCGACTTTGATCCTTCTGTGCATGATTTTGGAAGCCTCCCACAGGAATCAATGGCACTCTGCAGCTCCAACCTGGCCCAAGGAAAGTCTCCCATAGGGCTCAATGGCACTCTGCAGCTCCAACCTGGCCCAAGGAAAGTCTCCCATAGGGCTCAATGGCACTCTGCAGCTCCAACCTGGCCCAAGGAAAGTCTCCCATAGGGCTCAATGGCACTCTGCAGCTCCAACCCGGCCCAAGGAAAGCCTCCCATAGGGCTCAATGGCACTCTGCAGCTCCAACCTGGCCCAAGGAAAGCCTCCCATAGGGCTCAATGGCACTCTGCAGCTCCAACCCGGCCCAAGGAAAGTCTCCCATAGGGCTCAATGGCACTCTGCAGCTCCAACCTGGCCCAAGGAAAGTCTCCCATAGGGCTCAATGGCACTCTGCAGCTCCAACCCGGCCCAAGGAAAGCCTCCCATAGGGCTCAATGGCACTCTGCAGCTCCAACCCGGCCCAAGGAAAGCCTCCCATAGGGCTCAATGGCACTCTGCAGCTCCAACCCGGCCCAAGGAAAGCCTCCCATAGGGCTCAATGGCACTCTGCAGCTCCAACCTGGCCCAAGGAAAGTCTCCCATAGGGCTCAATGGCACTCTGCAGCTCCAACCCGGCCCAAGGAAAGTCTCCCATAGGGCTCAATGGCACTCTGCAGCTCCAACCCGGCCCAAGGAAAGTCTCCCATAGGGCTCAATGGCACTCTGCAGCTCCAACCTGGCCCAAGGAAAGTCTCCCATAGGGCTCAATGGCACTCTGCAGCTCCAACCCGGCCCAAGGAAAGCCTCCCATAGGGCTCAATGGCACTCTGCAGCTCCAACCCGGCCCAAGGAAAGTCTACCATAGGGCTCAATGGCACTCTGTAGCTCCAACCCGGCCCAAGGAAAGTCTCCCATAGGGCTCAATGGCACTCTGCAGCTCCAACCTGGCCCAAAGAAAGTCTCCCATAGGGCTCAATGGCACTCTGCAGCTCCAACCCGGCCCAAGGAAAGTCTCCCATAGGGCTCAATGGCACTCTGTAGCTCCAACCCGGCCCAAGGAAAGTCTCCCATAGGGCTCAATGGCACTCTGCAGCTCCAACCCGACCCAAGGAAAGTCTCCCATAGGGCTCAATGGCACTCTGCAGCTCCAACCCGACCCAAGGAAAGTCTCCCATAGGGCTCAATGGCACTCTGCAGCTCCAACCCGGCCCAAGGAAAGCCTCCCATAGGGCTCAATGGCACTCTGCAGCTCCAACCTGGCCCAAGGAAAGTCTCCCATAGGGCTCAATGGCACTCTGCAGCTCCAACCTGGCCCAAGGAAAGTCACCATACCGAAACTTAAATGAATCAGCTTAAATGAATCCGAAACTTTGTACTCAGAGCGACAATCCGAATTTGTCGCACAAATTTTTTTGCAAAGTACGAAAAAGTCACGAAAAAATAACAAAAAAAATCGCAGAAAATATGCAAGGTACGAAAAAGTTGTGGAAAATACGAATGGTCCGATCGACGAACGCTCGGAGCGTTCGTGGATTGATAAATCTACCCCTTAGTTTACTGCCTTTAATGCATTTTATGGGGGGATAAAATGCAGTAAATGTGTTGATTTTGCAGTACAGGTAAAGTACCCCTTATATGGAAACCCATTATCCAGAAAGTTCCGAAATACGGAAAGGCCATCTCCCATAAACTCCATTTTAATCAAATAATTCATATTTTTAAAAATTATTTAGTTTTTCTCTGTAATAATAACACAGTACCTGTACTTGATCCCAACTAAGATATAATTACCCCTTATTGGGGCAGAACAGTCCTATTGGGTTTATTTAATGGTTAAATGATTCCCTTTTCTCTGTAATAATAACACAGTACCTGTACTTGATCCCAACTAAGATATAATTACCCCTTATTGGGGCAGAACAGTCCTATTGGGTTTATTTAATGGTTAAATGATTCCCTTTTCTCTGTAATAATAAAACAGTACCTGTACTTGATCCCAACTAAGATATAATTACCCCTTATTGGGGCACAACAGCCCTATTGGGTTTATTTAATGGTTAAATGATTCCCTTTTCTCTGTAATAATAAAACAGTACCTGTACTTGATCCCAACTAAGATATAATTACCCCTTATTGGGGCAGAACAGCCCTATTGGGTTTATTTAATGGTTAAATGATTCCCTTTTCTCTGTAATAATAAAACAGTACCTGTACTTGATCCCAACTAAGATATAATTACCCCTTATTGGGGGCAGAACAGCCCTATTGGGTTTATTTAATGGTTAAATGATTCCCTTTTCTCTGTAATAATAAAACAGTACCTGTACTTGATCCCAACTAAGATATAATTACCCCTTATTGGGGGCAGAACAGCCCTATTGGGTTTATTTAATGGTTAAATGATTCCCTTTTCTCTGTAATAATATAACAGTACCTGTACTTGATCCCAACTAAGATATAATTACCCCTTATTGGGGGCAGAACAGCCCTATTGGGTTTATTTAATGGTTAAATGATTCCCTTTTCTCTGTAATAATAAAACAGTACCTGTACTTGATCCCAACTAAGATATAATAACCCCTTATTGGGGGCAGAACAGCCCTATTGGGTTTATTTAATGGTTAAATGATTCCCTTTTCTCTGTAATAATAAAACAGTACCTGTACTTGATCCCAACTAAGATATAATTACCCCTTATTGGAGGCAGAACAATCCTATTGGGTTTATTACTGTTTAAATAATTTTTTTAGTAGACTTAAGGTAAGAGATCCAAATTACGGAAAGACCCCTTATCCGGAAAACTCCAGGTCCCGAGCATTCTGGATAACAGGTCCCATACCTGTAACTGAAATGACAGAACTGATACACCATTTTGGGGCCCCTACATGCCACATACTTAGGTAAACCCATGCACATTGGGTATCAAACTGTTCAGTGGACCCCCGGGGTTCATATTTAGGGTGTTTTATCTTGGTACCTATAATTATATGTTGGAGATAAGAAGCTGTAGATGTAGCTGTAGCTTTGAAATTATTTTTAAAAAATGTCACAAATATTTGTAAAAACTGGTACATTTAGGAAAGCAACTTGGTGATCTGGAGAAGAACGACAGTTGTGCCTATTCTGGATTCATCAGAATCTGTTATTTCCAAAAATGTATAGTTTTCTAGGGTAAACCTACTCTAACTGGAATATTTGGCCATGAAATCTAAAGTATGCAGCTTTTTTGAGCAGTGCTTTGGGAAGCTAGTAGTGTACTGCTGGGAGTTTTTGACCTATACAAGTGAGAAATCTCCATAATACTATATATATTTGGTATTGGTGAATTCAAGAGACATTAAACCTTTCAAATCAGTTGTATTTTTGTGCATAAAATAATTCATGTTTCTGTGTTTCTATTATGGAAAATATTATTTTTCTTCATTTCTTAGACATTTAGAAGCCTATATCTTGTTACAGAAGTGGAATTACACAAAAAATCTAGCATATTTAGAAAGCTTAGGTCCCGAAAAAATCAATATATTGTTTTCCCAGGTAAACTAAAAGTCCCCTCTAGGAAAGGCCCCTTAAGTGAAATAGCGCAATGTTGAAAAATGGTCTGACAAGGTGCTGTGCAATGGGGCAATTTTAATAGGAATAATTGATACAGGTTAAATAGATAAGCTCTGTAGAACACCATTATACATAGCTATACATTATACATTATACAGCAGCTTATTTATATAAACCAGTGATCAGCAACCAGTGGTTCGGGGGTAACCTGTTGCTCACAAATCCCTTGGATGTTGCCCCAGTGGCCTCAAAGCAGGTGCTTACTTTTGAATTTTTGACTTGGAGACAAGTTTTAAAGCTTTCTATAGGCTGCCAGTCCACATAGGGCTACAAATAACCAATTACAGCCCTTACTGCCCCCCTCTAGGATTTTTTTCATGCTTGTGTTGTTTCTCAACTTTTTTTTTATATCAAAATGTGGCTCAGGGGTAAAAAAAAAAAAAAAAAAGGTTGGGGAATCCGGATATAAACTACAGCAGTTTTTATTAAGCAAACACACCAGTTTTACCACTGCAGAACAACAGTACATTATAGTTTAATTACTTTAAAACACTTTCATTTTTCGGCCGTAATGTTCCTTTATGGAACAGTAACACCAAAAAGTGTATAAAAGTAAATACGATATAATGTACTGTTGCCCTGCACTGGTACAACTGGTGTGTTTGCCTCAGAAAGAACTTAGTTTATATAAAAAAAAATTTGCTGTGTAGCAATGGGGGCAGCCATTCAAAGGAGAAAACGCACAGGTTACATAAAAGATAACAGACAAGATATGTAGATTGCCATTGTATTCTACAGAGCTCATCTGTTATCTGCTTTATAACCTGCGCCTTTTCTCCAGCTTGAATAGCTGCCCCCATGGCTACACAGCAGCTTATTGATATATACTGTAAATATATAAACTATAGTAGGGTTTCTGTAGCAAACACCCCAGCTGTACCAGTGCAGGAATGGCTACCCCCGGGGCTACACAGCGGGGTATTTATATAAACTATAGTAGGGTTTCTGTAGCAAACACCCCAGCTGTACCAGTGCAGGAATGGCTGCCCCCGGGGCTACACAGCGGGGTATTTATATAAACTATAGTAGGGTTTCTGTAGCAAACACCCCAGCTGTACCGGTGCAGGAATGGCTGCCCCCGGGGCTACACAGCGGGGTATTTATATAAACTATAGTAGGGTTTCTGTAGCAAACACCCCAGCTGTACCAGTGCAGGAATGGCTGCCCCTGGGGCTACACAGCGGGGTATTTATATAAACTATAGTAGGGTTTCTGTAGCAAACACCCCAGCTGTACCAGTGCAGGAACGGCTGCCCCTGGGGCTACACAGCGGGGTATTTATATAAACTATAGTAGGGTTTCTGTAGCAAACACCCCAGCTGTACCGGTGCAGGAATGGCTGCCCCCGGGGCTACACAGCGGGGTATTTATATAAACTATAGTAGGGTTTCTGTAGCAAACACCCCAGCTGTACCAGTGCAGGAATGGCTGCCCCCGGGGCTACACAGCGGGGTATTTATATAAACTATAGTAGGGTTTCTGTAGCAAACACCCCAGCTGTACCAGTGCAGGAACGGCTGCCCCCGGGGCTACACAGCGGGGTATTTATATAAACTATAGTAGGGTTTCTGTAGCAAACACCCCAGCTGTACCGGTGCAGGAATGGCTGCCCCCGGGGCTACACAGCGGGGTATTTATATAAACTATAGTAGGGTTTCTGTAGCAAACACCCCAGCTGTACCAGTGCAGGAATGGCTGCCCCCGGGGCTACACAGCGGGGTATTTATATAAACTATAGTAGGGTTTCTGTAGCAAACACCCCAGCTGTACCAGTGCAGGAATGGCTGCCCCGGGGCTACACAGTGGGGTATTTATATAAACTATAGTAGGGTTTCTGTAGCAAACACCCCAGCTGTACCAGTGCAGGAATGGCTGCCCCCGGGGCTACACAGCGGGGGTATTTATATAAACTATAGTAGGGTTTCTGTAGCAAACACCCCAGCTGTACCGGTGCAGGAACGGCTGCCCCCGGGGCTACACAGCGGGGTATTTATATAAACTATAGTAGGGTTTCTGTAGCAAACACCCCAGCTGTACCAGTGCAGGAATGGCTGCCCCCGGGGCTACACAGCGGGGTATTTATATAAACTATAGTAGGGTTACTGTAGCAAACACCCCAGCTGTACCGGTGCAGGAATGGCTGCCCCCGGGGCTACACAGCGGGGTATTTATATAAACTATAGTAGGGTTTCTGTAGCAAACACCCCAGCTGTACCAGTGCAGGAATGGCTGCCCCCGGGGCTACACAGCGGGGTATTTATATAAACTATAGTAGGGTTTCTGTAGCAAACACCCCAGCTGTACCAGTGCAGGAATGGCTGCCCCCGGGGCTACACAGCGGGGTATTTATATAAACTATAGTAGGGTTTCTGTAGCAAACACCCCAGCTGTACCAGTGCAGGAATGGCTGCCCCTGGGGCTACACAGCGGGGTATTTATATAAACTATAGTAGGGTTTCTGTAGCAAACACCCCAGCTGTACCGGTGCAGGAATGGCTGCCCCCGGGGCTACACAGCGGGGTATTTATATAAACTATAGTAGGGTTTCTGTAGCAAACACCCCAGCTGTACCAGTGCAGGAATGGCTGCCCCCGGGGCTACACAGCGGGGTATTTATATAAACTATAGTAGGGTTTCTGTAGCAAACACCCTAGCTGTACCAGTGCAGGAATGGCTGCCCCGGGGCTACACAGTGGGGTATTTATATAAACTATAGTAGGGTTTCTGTAGCAAACACCCCAGCTGTACCAGTGCAGGAATGGCTGCCCCCGGGGCTACACAGCGGGGTATTTATATAAACTATAGTAGGGTTTCTGTAGCAAACACCCCAGCTGTACCGGTGCAGGAACGGCTGCCCCCGGGGCTACACAGCGGGGTATTTATATAAACTATAGTAGGGTTTCTGTAGCAAACACCCCAGCTGTACCAGTGCAGGAATGGCTGCCCCCGGGGCTACACAGCGGGGTATTTATATAAACTATAGTAGGGTTACTGTAGCAAACACCCCAGCTGTACCGGTGCAGGAATGGCTGCCCCCGGGGCTACACAGCGGGGTATTTATATAAACTATAGTAGGGTTTCTGTAGCAAACACCCCAGCTGTACCAGTGCAGGAATGGCTGCCCCGGGGGCTACACAACGGGGTATTTATATAAACTATAGTAGGGTTTCTGTAGCAAACACCCCAGCTGTACCAGTGCAGGAATGGCTGCCCCCGGGGCTACACAGCGGGGTATTTATATAAACTATAGTAGGGTTTCTGTAGCAAACACCCCAGCTGTACCAGTGCAGGAATGGCTGCCCCCGGGGCTACACAGCGGGGTATTTATATAAACTATAGTAGGGTTTCTGTAGCAAACACCCCAGCTGTACCAGTGCTAGGCATCAGTACATTATATTTTAATTACCTTAAAAAAAATTTGTTGGTGTTACTGTTCCTATAACAACAAAACATTTTTGTCTAAGCAATACAAATTCCATCTATAAATAACGTTACAAACCAAGGAAACGCGTAATAAATTGCTTAAAACATTTTCGTTACGTGTCCAAATATATTTTGGCCATAGTTCCCCTTTAAAATGAAAACCAGCTATAAGGCTGGTCAAAAAAAGGCTACTAAAAATAGTTGCCATGTGAACTTCCCCTTTAACTTCCAAAAGTTCCATTAAAGGGCATACAGGAAGCTTCTGATGTATTTTGAAAAATAATAATAAATAAGTCAATTGCATTTGCTCCGTGCAAAACAGGCGCAGTGCGTTAATACCGCCGTAAGAGCGATAGAAGTTTGAATAAAAATGAGCCGTTGCCTGAAGGGGGGTGTGGAGAAGGAAGGCGTGGCTTGGAAGGTAGGGGGCGCCAAGCAATGACGCAGGAACTAATCCCAAAGCGGAGGCGGCAAGAGAAGCGGCCGCTGAGCGGTCTCTGCGCATGCGCACTCACGTGATTTCTCCTCAGCGGCTGTTGCGTCGGTTTGTTTTCGCAGCCATTTTGTGTTGCATTACTGGGAAAAAAAATCCGTGCCGGAGCAGAGGTGCGGGCTTGGGGCGGCGAGCTGTGACAGCCCCTCACTCACTGGCGCTGGCCTCCGTGCCGGCCTGTCTTTCCCCAGCTCGCCCGGAGAGCTTGGGGCTTGTTAGGGGCATCCGGGAAGGGGGAGAGCAAGAGCCGGCGCCTCCGCATAGCCCCGGCCTCGGCCTCCTCCGCCGCAACGCTCCATGATGTGTGTCCGCCCGCGGAGAGACACTCGCTGCGCCTGAGGTGAGTGCTTGGGGATGCCTGAAGGCGGGGTTGCCCTGTCACCGCTCGGTTCCTCCGCCTGGGGCGCAGATAGTACCGGGGCAGCAGGTGCATTGCGCCGGGAGGGTCGCAGGGGGCTCATAACGCCCCATGGTGCAATTGTTTAGCACCTGTATTTCATTGCCTTTCAACTAACATTTACTATACTATAGCCAGTGATAGACCCAAACATCTTGCAGTTGGTCTTTAATATTTTTTTTTTTAGTCTTGTGTGGAGTTTGAATTATTCTGTTTTTTTTTTTTTTTGTTCAGCCTCTTTCCAGTTTGAAATTTCAGCAGATGGCTGGTTGCTAGGGTCCAATTTAGCCTAACAACCAGGAAGTGGTTTGAATGAAAGGCTGTAAAATGAATGGGAAGAGGGCGTATCATTCACGTTGAAATGTTGCAAAGTAAAGGGGCATTCTGTAACTGCACTAGAAATGAATGTAAAGGTGAACTATACCATTTTAATTTAAAAAATAAATAAATAAATGGACAGCTGTTGTTGAACTGTAACTCTCCACCATGGCAGGGAGAGCCACAGGCTTGCATTGGGCCTTGATGGTAAGGACACAAGCAAAATACATTTTAGTTTATGGACAAGTTATTGCAATATAGATCATTCAATCTAACTGGGCTGCGAGTTTACAGATATGAATGGGGAGCAGCGAGCAGTGGCAGTTATACAGATATGAATGGGGAGCAGCGAGAAGTGGCAGTTATACAGATATGAATGGGGAGCAGCGAGCAGTGGCAGTTATCCTAGTGCCCAAATGAATAGTCGCTTACAGGTAAAAATAAACAGCATGTGAAATATTTCATGTTGAGCCCATGTATTCAATGTTTCAATTAATTGCTAAAATGTATCATGTAAAGTAACGGTTACTGAAGGCTGCGCGGCTACAGCCACTGTTGACATTACTGTTGCTGTGAGTTTAAAGGGGAAGTGCCACAGCAGTGAGTGGGACACGCTGGCTCCTTTACTAAAAAGGTTTTGGTATCAGGATTTGACATTTGGTACGTTTTTAGTTCCAGTGCTCTCTGCTTGTGGTTGGTACCAGTACTCCATTACAGCAATAATGTTTTTCATTCCCTTTCCCATGCAGAGAGGTAATGATAAGGCCAGGGTTACACAGGATAGAGATCTTATTGGGGCTAAGTGTTTTATTTTGTGTATATATTTGGTCAGGGTTCCCCAACCTTTCTTAAGGTCCCCCATATACGGGCCGATCCACTTGCTTGACGATGTCGCCAAGCGAGCGGATCTTCTCCCGATATCCCCCACCTATGGGTGGGCGATATCGGGAGAATACAGGATAATTTGATTATTTGGCCATGGGGCCAAAAGGTCGGATTACAACGACTGGTATAGGCGCAGTCGGTTCGGGGACCCCATCAATGAGCCAATGCGGTCCCTGATCCGACTAGATTTTCTAACCTGCCCGATCGAGATCTGACCGATTTCAGGTAGTGCCCATACATGGGCCGATTAGCTGCCGAATCGGTCCAAGGGACCCATATCGTCAGCTACAATCGGCCCGTGTGTGGGCACCTTTTTCTTACTCGTGAGCCACAGCCAAATGTAAAAAGACTTGGAGAGCAACACAAGCACCATAAAAAACCAAATAAGAGCTGTGATTGGCTATTAGGCAGCCTCTATGCACCCTATCAGCTTACAGGGGCTTTATTTGGTAGGAAATCTTGTTTTTATTAACCAAAACTTGCCCCCAAGTCAGGAATTCAAAAATAACTCCCTGGTTTGGGGGCACTGAGAGCAACATCCAAGGGGTTGGGGAGCAACATGTTACCCCTGAGCCACTGGTTGGGGATCACTGTATTGGGCAGTTACAGCATTGCTGCCCTCTGGCTGTTGTGTAGCTCTTGCCTTACAACATTTTCTGTTTAAATGTCCTTTCAGTCCTTGTTGTGCTGGGTAAATATCTTAGGAAATGTTTTAGAAAGTGGGTGTTTTGCGTGGGCATGGCAGAATACTGTCGTTATTATATTGCTGCTGATAATAATAATGTCATTTGCTGTCCTCCAGCTTTGGGTGTTGGACAGCTGAAGAGAATTCTAGGGTTATCCTACGACTGCCATCCCTAATAGGAACTGTTACATAGTTATCTTTTTAGCAACTTTGACTTGGCTCACTTTCTTGAATGATTGTACTCTTACTGTCTTGTTTACTTTTATGTGTTTAACATAAGATATTGCATTGCTAGTTGGCTTTCAGCACGTTTCAGCCCTATATGAACTTGTCTGCCCTCCTTATATCTATGTATTACAGTTGATATAAGCTAAAGCAGAAGTGTTTTTTTTTTTAATTGATCATTTAATAGAAGACCAAATCACAAAGCTGTGGGATTATGGTTCTGTGGAAGCCAAAGGGCAGTAACCACTTCAAAGAATGTCTTATCCGTGAGCTTCAAGCAAAAAAAAACAAATATATAATATTATATTCATGTGCTACAGTACATTCCAACTTGGCATACCTGTTTAAAATCTTGTATGCAATTAATTCAGCCTGCTTCCTTTTTATCAGTAACAGTTGAATGATTTATGGCTTTATGTTCTTATAACTACTTTCAGGTAAAATATATTTCTATTAAAGATAGTTCTATGCAATAATAACTCTATGCAAACTGGAAAGTTACAGTTTACTGTATTTAATCAGAACATTGGTCAAATTCTAGAACTAGAACTTTAGTGTGTTATATTTACCATAAAATGTTATGTCTTTAAATTGTGCTTAAGATTTTGGTGTTTTTAACTATATTCTATTCTAATATATTCTTAAACATTTTTTTTATAATTCGTTTTATATTTGTGGTTTTAGAATTTTTTGTCTGTTCAGCAGTTCTCCAGTATGGAATTTAAGCAGCTATCTGGTTGCTAAGGTCCAAATTACCCTAGCAACCAGGGAGTAGTTTGAATGAGACTCTGGAAGATGAACAGGAAAGGCTCTGAACAGAAGTTTAAGAAGTAGCCATAAAACTGTAGCCTCACAGAGCAATAGTTTCTTTTGGTTACTGAGGTCTGTGACCCCAGTTTGACAATGTGCTGGGGTATTTTGGGGACAGCAGGGTTATATGATTTCTTCAGCTTACACACATAGTTCATGCTATTTTATTTTAAGGTGAGCTCCTCTGTACTATATACTATATGTATAATACCCCCTTTGCAAAGAGATTCCGAAATGTATTCCTGTAAGGATGTAAGAGGCACCATTACTGCAAACTGATCATTTACGGAACAAAAGCAAGTAAACCCCTTAGTGCACGTAGTGAACATTACTGGATCAGAGAGTGGTGCTATTATAATTATACAGATGCACTCATATTTTGCTATAGGAGTCATGTTAGTGATGATTTTTTTTTTTTGCCCCAAGGCCGAACTGTGCTTCCAAGCAGATATTAGGACAGTCACGTTGCATATGTCAGTGCCAATTAATATACTATGCTGACTAGTGCGGTTAATATACTAATAGAATTGGCCAGTGTTTGGACATGTGTTGTCTAAGCATTGATTGTGTATTATTTGTGTCTGTGTGACTTAAAACATTTGTATATGTCTGCCCTTTGTGTACTCAGGGTGTTTGTAAATATGATAGCTTTATACTTTAGTGACCTGCTAAGGCTGATCAGAAAGGTGTTTTGTCCCCAACTGGAATGAAAATGTCAATAACCCTGTTTTGGTTCTTATATAAACTACAGCTGTCTCATTACACAGACTTTTCTATTTTGTGATTTCTGCTCACTTGTCATAAGCCTGGTGATTCCCATTATCTATAACAGAAAATAGTCAGAGATAATTCCTGATACTTCCTGGCCATAAAACCACACACATCATATTACATAGGAAGCATGCTATTAGCATTACAGGCAATTGCACACCCATTTGATGCTTCCATTTGTTAAGTGGGCTAGCATAAAGCATAAGCCCAAATACATTATGGCAATTTCCCATTCTTTCCAGTGGTGTGTATATATTTTAGAAAGTCCCAGGATTATTATTATGTATTGTCTGCATAAAGCTGAGGTTTTTACTGGTATCTTTCTAAAAGGGTTTGGCCACTTGTATGTGCCCACCCCATTTGTATGTGCTACTTGTTGCAGATGCCAGCTTAGCCACTGTGCATATAAGAATAGCAGTGTTTTCTAAACACACCCTGCTCAGCTATTTGGGTATTTAGCGAGTTGGCAATTTGGAATATCTGGCATACTGTTTCCCACCACTCTTTGGTTTTAAATCATATGAAGTCAAAATGTGTATAGAAACCACTTTTTGTGTCCCCTTGCCTGATATGCAGTTTGTTTTCTATGGTGTAAATGTTATCAAATGTCTGTATATATATATATATATATATATATATATATATATATATATATATATATATATATATATATAATATAGCAAACAGTAATATAGCTTCAGAGAAGAGTGGATAAGAAATATGGTTATATTTTTCTGCATTAATGAGATTATATATGCTTGCTATGTTTATTTTGCTCTTTTTTTTCTAAAATATCATTTTATATACATTTGTATGAAACCCTGTGTGTGCTGGCATTACTCCTGCAATATTTTAGTTTATATGGCTCTCGCACCCAGGTTGTATTTTTTGTTAGTGGCGTGCACCATTATGATCTTTGTAGTATATGTGTGTGTATATATAATATATATAATCTGTGCTGTGCAAGCATCTGCTCCAAATATTATACCATGTATTTACTATGTATAGCATAGGACTGGTATTAGTGGGGACGATAGAAATATTATAGCAATGTGTACCATTCTCCCTTGTGTTGGACTGGCCCAACGTTCTTATGGACCCGGCATATATATATATATATATATATAATCAGACTGCATTAGCCACTCTGCACCCACAGCTGAGAGATGTGGCCATAGAGTGTGGGGTGTAATGAGCTGCTATTTGATATAGACCCATCACTATTATTGTACGTATTAGAATGGTGCCTGTCAGGGGGCCAGACCCATACACGTTGATGTGCTGCATTAACTTAAGAGTCAAATTTGTCAGATGATCTTGTGACTGGTGCTTTAAATAGATTTAATTGCAGCAGATCTTGCAGTAAGTTACGGTCCACGTGCTCAACCTGGTCTGAGGCTGGAGGCAAAGGACATTTGATCTGAAAACACTTATAACATGTCTGTTGAGATGGCACATTGCCAGTGGAAAATTTTGGCTGCCGGGCTGTGAGGTACATCTCATTCGCTGGGATATTGGTTACAGATCAGGACTGGTAACTGCAGTGCGTTATTTATATCTGCATGTTCCTGGAAGGAGCAGTGGCTTTGAAAAGAGGGGTATTTTTGGAGTGCCTCAACTGCTCCGGTTTCTCTCTTTGTTTGGGCATAATCATTCACTGCATCATATATAACCTAGCAACATGCATCACGGCTGAGGGACTCGCGCCATTGGCTGGAAGTAGCATTTGTGCTAGCCAATAGGAACGCTGTTGCCATAGCAGAGGAAATGTTAGAGGTGAGTCTGCAGAGGCATGCACGGGAACATTTCTGCCCTTATGCTTAGTGCTGAGGGAATCTTTGCTACTTACAAAAGACTGATTGATGACACGCAAAGCAGCAGTTTTGTGCTGCCAACCAGGAGAATTTTCTCTTCAACAAATAAATGTGATAGTGTTTCAGTGAAATGCGAGCACAGCCGTGCTTTTCCTCCTCTCCTTGCAACTCCATATCTAATTACAGTTTTTCCAAATCATACGCTCCTAATCTCATGAGGGAAGCCATATTTTGTACATTGTACCCTGCACCCCGCTCTGATTGCAGCTCTCTGGCTCTGTGTATGTCTGGGGCAATATTGCTTTATATCTTTACGGAGGGGGGGTCTCTTTGGCTTTATATCAGCGGTTGTTTTATCGCTAGGTGTGTTCACTGTATATTTAATGTACTTTGGATGCAGGGCTTCTGACTACGACAAACCGTGGCCGTATTGTGAATACAAGACAACCATAACAACCAGTGACGTGTGATGCTGCACATAAATACAACAAGCTGCAGATCCTGTGTTTGTTCTGCTACCCTCTGGCTAAAATCCAGTACCAGTATTCAATTCCAGGCCCTGCATCCATGAGCTTTTTGTCTTAATAGGAATATTCATAAAGAGTAGTTTGAGCCTAGAAATTTCCAGCAGCTGATAGATTGTGGGAGTTGTAGTTTTGCAACATCTGCTGCACAAATGGCCTTATAAGAATAAAAAGAATATCCCCTTGTAAGCAAAAAAAAAAAAAGTAACTGTCGGTTAGACTTGCTTTTTTCAGTGGCCCATGTAGACGTATATGTTTGTATATTGGTTGGTTTTGATCACTTGGATTTATAAGCTATATGTGTCAGGGACCCCCATATTAAAACAGACAAAAAAAAAACCAGACTAATGTGTCTGTGTTGGCATATGGAATATGTAGGCACTTGTACTTTAAGGGTGAAGACACACTGGGCTACTAGTAGCAGCTCCTTTTTCATGGCTACTGAACTCAAGAAAATCCCCTGCCATAGACATTACTGAGAATTGCCTCTGCTAAACACACGTACAGACAATTATCAGTAAATGATCAGCATTGTCTGTTTTAGTAGCAATGACCAGTAGCTGCTACTAGTAGCTCTGTGTGTCTTGACTCTAAGGACACTACTCGAACCACTGAAGGAAAATGGTTTGGCTTGGCCAACCTGATAAGGTTGTTCCTGCACTTTGGCACAGAGTATTTAACTAAGGCAGTAGTATATATTAACAGAAATGGCTTTGGATAACCTTTTAGTTTGCACGTTTAATTAGTCTTGCTGAGTCTGAACTGACAGTGGTAAATACTGCATATAATGGGGTAGTGTGCAGTAAAATAGCGGCCTTTCATGTTAGGGCAGTGGGCATGTAGCAAATCTAGGTGTTTTGTCAACAAGGTGATCTGTGCCACATGGGTGGGCATCCAAATGTTTAGAATTGCTGCTGATTTGAATGGCAGTTTGAATTTTGGGTGCATTCATTGATCAGATAATTGTCCATTGACAACATATCGGTTGGTTTTCCTAGCAACATTTGCCTGAGGCTCAACTGCATGCTATATGACGCTATTTAACATGAAAATTGCTCCATTGGCATTGTGTCCTTTATAGCTGCTTGACATTCAGTGGCAATAGGGGATGGGAACCCTGCAATTTAGGGGGGGAGAGGCCAAGCAGTGTTGAGACTCCAGCAACCCCTGACTTGAGCAATTTCAACACATGTCCTTAAGTTGTGGGGCTACACTGATTATGCTGGGGGGCCCTGTGGCTGCTGGTTGTGCTGGGGGGCCCTGTGGCTGCTGGTTGTGCTGGGGGGCCCTGTGGCTGCTGGTTGTGCTGGGGGGCCCTGTGGCTGCTGGTTGTGCTGGGGGGCCCTGTGGCTGCTGGTTGTGCTGGGGGGCCCTGTGGCTGGGATGCAGGGCTACATACTGAGAAACACCTAGGGGGCTGTAGGTTGGACAGTCCTTGCTTTCCAGGCCATATGCTCTTATGGCTATAGGGCTGTTTGCCCCTGTCAGTCACCCTGCTCCTTGGCACAGGCCAGCAATGGCAGCTATTGGCAGCAGGAGCTGAGATACAGAGGCTCTGTGGGTTGGGGCAGGTGCCCCCAGCAAGCAGCCATGGGGCAGTGTCAGCTGGCACAACTAATCGCTTTCTATTGTGGCTCCGGCTCTGAGGCTCATATATTAATATAGGTACATCGGTAAAGTAACCCATAGCAACCAATAAGCAGTTGCCTATGATTGGTCCAGGGCAGGTTAGTCTGATCGAAACAGTTGCGGGATTGGTTGCTCTTGGTTGTTGCACTTTTGCACCTGTATTAGGGGAATGGATGGCTTGCACGACGATGCCAGCCCGTTACTATGGGGTGCGCTCTGGCAGTGGAAAGAATTGGTGCCGGGCGTGCAGATATACATATTGTGCTCCCGAACTCCCCCACGCTTGCGCCTCTCACTTGCTGCTTTATCAGCTGCTTCTTTTTTTTTCTCTCCTGATCGAGAGGGAGCACGGAGTTCCTGAGCAAGCAGCCAATCGGCGCCAGCTCTGTAGCGCTCCAGCCAATAGCGCGCCGCTGCCTCCCGTTCCCGCTGTGTGAGCCGGCCAATGAGCTGCTTGTTGCTAAGGCGTTGGTGCGGCTTGCTTAGTGCCCGCGCATCCCTCCCCCACACTCCTTCCCGCCCGCACTTGGACACGTCCGCCGAGCGCCTGAGAGACGGGCGGGTGACTCAGCACAATCCAACATGTCTCTGTCAGTTAGAAATAAACCCGCCCAGAGGTGCGCGGAGAACTGCCACCCCGAGCAGCCGAACCGCACTCACACCTCGGGGCAGCGCAGCCCCTGCCAGTGTAACCGGGGATCTCCCCGGGCTGGCGGAGCCCCACTAACAATACTGTTTCCGTGAGCCCTGCCCATTTTCTGCCGCAGTGTGCCCACTGCCCCGCCAGGCGCTAACTGCCCCCAAACTGGACAGGCAATTTCCCGCCCGTTTGGAAGCGGAAGCGGCTGAGGGGAAGGCGCGCACACACGGGCGGAAGCGGGGGCCGCGCCTTATCGGGAGCGCGCTTTCCCTGACACAGATTTGCTTACGTTACTATAAATGGTTTGAAGCTGAGGGAGGCGGCATAAGGGAAAAGCTGCTCCCCCACCAAACCCCGCAGCCCCGGTGCGACGCCTCACCGAACGGGGGGTCTCTTCAGCGCTTGTGCGCCTCCCACTCCCTAGCAACACCCCCGCCTCCAGCTTCCAGTGGTACGTCCCAGGGTGTGGAGCTTCAGAGCAGGGAGAGCCCGGAGTTTGGAGCCGGGGAGACCGCCGCTGTGCCATTGCAACATCCCCCCGGTGGGGCTGCCTCGGATACCGGAGCGCCACTAGCCCCGGCCTGCTTCTGCCTCCCACCTCCGCAATCCCGGCCCTCTGCAGAGCGCTGTGCTCGGAAACCGGAGCGGGGGGAGAAGCCCATGTGACCTTCCATGACCCGTCTTCCCCCAAACCCCGGGCATCGCCGGGCAGCGGGCTCCGGGCACGGATTGGCTGTACGGGCAGTGCCTTGTGTCTGCGCCCCCATCGGCAACATGCTCCCCCAGAGATAGGCCGGGCAGCCTGCTCGCCGCACTCATCCCATATATACATTTCTCTCTCTATACTCACGGATTATAGCGACATCGCACCTGGCCCAGTGGATGTATGGCTGCTCGGCCCGGGATTTCAGCTCCACACAGCCTTCGGATCGGGGATTTAGAAGAGAATCTCGATGGTGATCACATCCAGCTCTGAAGAGGTGCCCCCTCAGAGAATGCTCTCAGCACTACACACCGAGTGGATCAATAAGGATCCGGTTTGTTACCTGCCGCCTTCTCACTGCAACAAGAAGCCCTTGAGAAGTTGGTATCCCTCTCTCTTAATGGCTTCAAATCACAAGTGCTTGACTGTGACCTTCATTCATATAGGCTGAGACCTCTAATAGCCAAAGCTGCTGGGGTGCGTTAGCAGCTAGTGGGAGTTGTAGTTCAGCAGTAGGTGCCTAGTCTTTAATGTGTGACTTTGTGTTAAGGGAGAAATATAAGCAGTTCCTGGGTATGATTGGTGGGCAGTGTATACATACCCCCAGTTCTACAGCCACCTCTGAGCCCCCTGTTACCTCTGTCATTATTACTATTAACATTTATTTATAAAGCGCCAACATACCCCACAGCGCTGTACAATAAGTGGGTTCCATACATTGGGCATACAGAGTAACATAACCAATAATCTGACAGATTAGAATTGCAGTGCCAAGTGCCATTATATTTTTACCTTGTTCTCTGTTAAATGCTGTTGTTCCCACTGCAGATTTTCTATCCGTTTTAGCTAGGCCAGTCCCTTATTGCCCTTAAATTGTCTGGTCCCAGTATATAATTGCTCTAACTTGTCTGGTCCCAGTACAGCTTATGTATGACAGTCACATGGTGACCAGTTGGGAAAAAAAAAGAAAGAAATTCAAAGCATATAATTTCTGTTGATACCCACCCTGTCTCTAAGGGAGTTGCATGGATGTTGCAGGAGATGTAAGGAGTATTATTGGTCAGGATTGTAACATCACAACCCCTTCTATCAAATCTTCCTACCTTTCCCACTCAGTGTGATCAAATCCTTACGTAGCTGCAATCTGTAGTGTGTACAAGGACATAAGCACACATAGAGCTTGTTTTTTTTTGTCCCTGTGTAGGCTGTCTCTTCCATTTTGCTTCTTGATATTTTTCAGTTTATGACAAACCGGAAGTTGCTTCCCATGTACCATTAATGTCATGTTTTAAACGTGCAAGTTGACAAGATATTACAATGCAGCTCCATCTAGTAGCAGTTTCCTTGTTTTTATTAGAAATATAAAAACCTTTGAAAGGGCTTTAGCCTTTACTGACTGTTTCAGATAGGGCCCTGGGCAGTATGGAGTTGTATAATGCTACAGTGTTTTTGTTTTATTGGAAACAAGTTATTTTTCATTTTGTAACATTGTAACTTGCCATTTGTTTGTTAAAATGCTGTGGATAAAAGCACGACTGATCCCCAGCCAGTGTGAGTCCAGTGAAACTGCCTAAGGCTGAGCCAGATACTGGAGTTTTGGAAGGCAGGACACGCCTATTTTCAGATAGATGGAACTTTCATGGCTGGGGATTCATGTTCTGTTTCTAGAGCTGGTGAAATCCCTTATACAGGAGCTTTGGCCTTGGAAGGTCCTAGTTGGCATTTATTCATCTTTTCCTGTTATAATTGTTCTGTTAAGTTTTCATTTGAGTATTTTAGATTTGATTTTTTAGTCCGATCTTGTTTTTGCTTCTTCCTCTTGGAATTTCAAATGTGTCCATCTTGGCCCTTAGAGGTTTTATGGGGGGCCCTTCAATTTCAGCAAAAAAGTTGTCTGTGAAATGCTAAAGTTGGCCCATGATAATCGGCTCGTACTATATTTAGAACCATATCGGTAGCGATAAAGGGCCTGTTTCTTAAGGAACCAATTACTGCCATTGTTTTACTTTAACCAAATAAGTGGCACGCCCACTTATTATTTTTTGGTGGAAACGGGACACTTGTGTTACAAAGAATGATTGTACTAAAATCTTAAGTAACTGTTGCATTGCTGTATATATCATCTGTAAAACCAATTGTGCAGTGTAGTTTTTATGTTGTGTAAATGTGGGTGTGTCTTGGAAATTGACACTACTTAGGCAGCTTTTGTCTATAAACAGAATGTGAATTCTGCTAATACATGGAACTTCTTTAGTGTTTTACTCAGGGAAAAAGCAGAACACAAGACACTCAAACACTAAAGAAGTTCCATTTATTAGCAGAATTCATTCTTTAAAATTGACATAGTGCTCTAATGCTACTGAAGTTTTATCATATACTAGCATAGATTTGCATGTTCCATTCCATAGGCCATGATAAAGTATGATCATTTATGAACATAGGTGCTAAGCTTCATACATGTAGTTGCTAGCAACCAATTAGTGATTTGTTTTGAAGAGTTTACTACAAGTTGCAAAACAGAAGAAAATGTATGTAGTTTACTAATCTGTTGTAAAGCTAGTTCATTCATATCATATTTACAGAATATTAGTTTTAAAGTTTGTGTTGAAAATGCATTCTGCTTTACCCTTAGCACAATTAATAAAGCCTCATTTTTTTTACTCCACAGAATAGTAAAATGGTTATAAGGCACTTGATTCTACACTTGAATTTCAGGATATCTTCTTTAGATAAGGTTGTTAAACTTCCAGTATAATGAACACACCCTTGTCTAAAACTAAGACACAGTGCAGAGGGGCTCGGTTATACAGAGTTTACTTCCTCAGTGGGGGAATCCATAACCTCCTGGCTCGAAATAAATATAGGCTTGTATTGCCACTTTAAGAATCAAGCGGTTATTAGGCTGAAATAACTTCATGTGTAAAGCTTGAAGAAAAGCAAATGAAAGAGGAGCCCACTCTGAATTTTTATATGTATATCATTGTGCTCAGTGAGCTTTTTAGCAGGGTTGTTGGCAAAACTCATGACTATACCCTGATACATACATATATACATTCTCTGACCAATACTGTCATTCACCTGAGCACAGGCAGTCAAGATGTCACATTTGCCAAAGTTCTTATATCCCCCATTACTATCTGCTTCTACAGACTTAGTAGTGACAGGTGGACCACTGCCTTACAGTATGTTTCAGCAATGTTATGCCTGTCACCAACACATCTACTTTCGGGTGAAGACACACGGAGCTACTAGTAGCAGCTACTTGTCATGGCTACTAAAACAGACAATGATAATCATTTACTGATAATTGTCTCTACATGTGGTTTAGAAGAAGCAATTCTCATTATTGCCTATGACAGGGTATTTCCTGGTGTTTAGTAGCTGTGAAAAAGTAACTGCTACTAGTAGCTCTGTGTGTCTTCACCCTTAGACAGCATGTTTCTTGGGTAGCTCTAAGGGAAGCAGTGGCCATCAAATGGGTATGTTGACCTCCTCAGTGCCTGTCAGACCACCCCAAGTACATTTAGCTTTAGTTCTCACATGCTATATTATAGACAACTTAGAAGTTTACCTTAGAATTACTGCTGGCTATATCATATCAAGGTGAACTGCCTCTTTAATATATACATTTATGCTATGATCTTCAGTTGATCACATGACAGTGTCGCCAACAGGAGTATTTAACACTTGCACAAGTTGGCTAGTTTTAATAATCTTTCTTCCATGATGGTTGATTGGTAATGAATTGTAGGTGGTTTGGGGTGTACTGCTGTAGTGCTGAAAGTGATACTGACACCAGAAATGAAACCTTTTTTTACATCTTTCATAACATTGTCTTTGCTTGAGCTTTATAATTTTGCCATAAACGTATTTTTTACGCTTTTACATTCCCTATCTGTTTCCCCATGTTTCTCTATGAGGGGGCGGCCATATTTGTGCAGCAGGAGTCCATTAGTATTAGAAGCTGTAACTGACAGGGTGAGAGGGGACAGTCAGGTTGGCAAAACAGTCAGGTTTAGTAACTTCAAGTAACAATTACTCACAGAAGCAGCCCTATCAGTGAAAAATGATCAACATGACCTATAGGTAACTTTTTTTTTTTTTTTTTTTTTATGTAGATTCATATTTTAAAGTGTTTTTTTTGTGTCCGTATCACTTTAAATATCATGCAAACTTTGCATCTCCTTTTGTGGTCAATGTGTTTGTGTATCACTACAGCACATTAGTGTTATTGTGATGGTGAGATTGTTAGATTGCTTTGTAGGTTCAGATGTTTTAAACTGACATGCAGTCTGAGTAATGTTTAAGGCCAATGCCATGGGGGGGCCCCCCGATGGGCAGCAAAAGCGCTTTAATTTGTCCCTTCATAAACCTGAATGGTAATCACATGTACTGTGCCGGTGCAGTTTATTCTAGGGATGCACCGAATCCAATATTTTGGGATTTGGCCAAACTCCAAATCCTTTGTGAAGGATTCGGGCAAATACCGAACCAAATCATAATTTGCGCATGTAAATCAGGATAAGGAAGGGCTAAAGAGAACCACGCGCAGCGAAAAATGTTCAACTTCTGTATTTGTGGCAAAAAGTCATGTGGTTTTAAGGATTTGGATTCGATTCCTGTTGAAAAAGGATGAACCTTGGGCGAATCCTGGATTCGGTGCACCCTTAATTTATTCTAAAGTGCGCTCCCACAGTATATGGGATTTCATAGCACATATTGGTAAGGGTTAAGACACACAGAGCTACTAGTAGCAGCTACTTGTCGTGACTACTAAAACAGACAATGCTGATCATTTACTGATAATTGTGTCTACGTGTGTTTTAGCAGAGGCAATTCTCCGTATTGTCTATGGCAGGGGATTTTCTGGTGTTTAGTAGCCATGGAAAAGTAGCTACTTACTAGTAGCTCAGTGTGTCTTCACCCTAAGGGTGAAAAGACAGAGCTACTTAGTAGCAGCTACTTGTCACAGTTACTAAACGCCAGAAAATACCCTGCCATAGACAATACTGAGAATTGCCTCTGCTAAAACACATGTAGAGACAGTTGGCTGTTTCTGTAGCTGCTACTAGTAGCTCTGTGTGTCTTCACCCTAAGAGGAACTCTGTTTATATTCTCCCACGGAGCTAATTGTAGCAGCTACTTGTAGTTGCTACAGAAAGAGACAGTGCTGATAACTGTCTCTACATGTGTTTTAGCAGAGGCAATTCTCAGTATTGTCTATGGCAGGGTTTTTTTTGTTGGAGTTTAGTAGCCGGGACAAGTAGGTGCTACTAGTAGCTCTGTGTGTCTTCACCCTTGAAGTTAGGGGAGACATTTCATGCTTGCAACTGTTTTGCTGACAGTCTTTTTTTATTTTTTTGTAGAGTCATTAAGCAGCATCTGTAGGGGAAAGAAAACACGTAAAGGCAGTGAATGAATAGTGTTTAAATCACTGGCTTCCTTTTAGATTTTAATGTTCATTGGGATGAAAAAAAAGGAAGTGAGTCAGTTGAAACTTTCATCCTGTCCCGATGCCTATTCATAGTGTTGTGCTCGAGTTTGGGTCAGACCTTAAATGAACTCTGTTTATCACTAGGCAATCAAGATCCCCTTGGCACGGTTACACCAAAGGAAGCTGTGTAACTTATGTGCTGCATATTAACATCTTGCTCCGACCCAACAATGCAGCGTTTGCCTTTTATTTATCTTCTGTTACTGAGTGGGTTTCCCTAGTCTGACTTGTAGGGTATTGCCCCGTCTTCTTGAGGAAAAATACATATCATTTTACTTTAGCTTAAAATTGTATTCATTCTACCCTATGTTCCCATTCTTGTAGGCAATATTAGTTGTGCAGCTTCTGTGCCGTCACTTTTATTTTTAATAATTTTATTTTAATAATTTTTTCCCTTTGAAGTATGTCCATATGAAAAACAGACATATCAAAGTTTTGTTAACTTTATTTTTTCTTCCATTTTGGGTTGGATGTTTGTTATGAGAGGGCTTGGAGACGTTTTATGTGTGCTATTTGCCACATTTTTAAGTAAATAAAGCACACAAATTGCTCAAGTAAGCATTGTCAGGTGATTGATAGGGCTCTGGCACACGGGGAGATTAGTCGCCCTCGACAAATCTCCCTGTTCGCGGGCGACTAATCTCCCCGAATTGCCATCCCTCCGGCGACAATGTAAGTTGCCGGTGGGATGGCACACACTGTGCAGGCAATTTTGCCGAAATCGCCGAAGTTGCCTCGCGAGGCATTTTCGACGATTTGCCGAAATCGCGCCGCCGCGTGTGCCATCCCACCGGCGACTTAGTCTCCCGCGAACAGGGAGATTTGTCGCGGGCAACTAATCTCCCCGTGTGCCAGAGCCCTTAGGGTGAAGACACACAGGGCTACTAGTAGCAGCTACTTGTCACGGCTTCTAAAACAGACAATGCTGATCATTTACTGATAACTGTGTTTTAGCAGAGGCAATTCTCCGTAAAGTCTATGACTGGGTATTTTCTGGCTTTTAGTAGCCGTGACAAGTAGCTGCTACTAAATAGCTCTATGTGGGGTGAAGACACACTGAGCTACTAGTAGCAGCTACTTTTTCATGGCTACCAAACCGTGGAAAATCCCCTGCCATAGACAATACTGAGAATTATCTCTGCTAAAGCACAGAGATAGTTATCAGTAAATGATCAGCATTGTCTGTTTTAGTAGCCACAACAAGTAGCTGCTACTAGTAGCTCTGTGTGTCTTCTCCCTTATAGGTGACAATCGTCTGACAAAACAGTTGGACCTTTAGCTCTGTCTTCTGGGCTGCTAAGTCTTCCAGTGCAGTCTGATGCCGCTATCTCCATTGAAAAGCTAATGTAACTTTGCAGAATGAGTAGAGTGCACCAGGTTTGGCTGCTAAAGGTGGCCATACACGCACCGATAATATTGTAGGAAACCTCGTTTCGTATGATATTCGGTGCGTGTATGGTATGTCGGCGAGTCGACCGATATCGCAGGAAGCTGCTGATATCGGCCGACTCGCCGATCGGACCAGTTTGAAAATTTTTATCAGGCGCCATAGAAGGCGCCTGACCAAAATCTCCCTTCAGCTCTGAATCGGCAGAAGGAGGTAGGAATCCTATTGTTTCTACCTCCTTACCTGCCGATTCAGCCCTGAATGTTGTGTGGCGGATCTGACGATGTTTCGTGCGACCGATGGTCGCACGAAACATCGTCAGATCACCACGTGTATGGCCAGCTTAAGGCAAGCAGGGGAATTACTAGTAGGTATTGACCGCTTATTGATGTCTCCTGAATGGAGTGCACAAGCTTTGTTGATATGTGGCACTTCACTGGATAGTTAGCCACTAGCCTTTTAAACAATTGCCCTGATAGGTGCAATTGTAGATACAGAACTGCCTACCTTTTTGTTTTTGTTAATCCTTTGAAATGGTTAGCCTTATCTTATGAACCCATTACAAAGAGTTGCCTGATTTCTCTACTTGTGTGTATCCGCTGTACACAAAGCAAATATTGTCCTTTTCAGTAGACCTGTAGTTACTCCTTCACTAGACTTCAGCCAAATTGGGCACCCCTTAACCCATGTGTTGTACCTGGTAAAATAATAATAATCTATTGGAACCAGCAGTATTAGGTGTCTAGCAAGGGGACAGGTTCAGCCAAGGGAGGTAGTGTGGTTGCTTATGTGAATCTCGCTTTAGTAAAGAGTTAACATTGTGTATATAGTTTTATTTCCACCTACTATATTGTACATTTATGTGAAAGGTGAGTTGTATTTATAAATAAAGGGATATATATATATGTTTGTTTTATATTGGCAAGGGTTTGAATAGTCTGCAGTCATTGGCCTGCTGGAAGGAGACACCTACCTAGTCTGTTTTTCAGACTGAAAATGTTTTCACCTGTTTGGCTCCATCCAGCTTGGCCACGAACCTGACCAGTTTCTAGGTCTGTTCCGATAAAACCCATCGACTACAACCATGCTTCACTGTGGGGATGTTGTTCTTAGGTTGATAAGCAGTGTTGGATTTCTGCTATTTGCACCAAGGCCAAAAAGTTACATTTTGGTCTCCTGAAACCAAAGAACCTTGCGAATGTTTGTTTTGTGTCGTACATTTCTTTTTTGTAATCTTCAAACAGGCTTTGTGTTTATTTTTCTTTTAGCAGTGCTGCTCTAACATGATGTCCAGCTGTATTGAGCATCCATGTTATAGTTGTCCCATAGACCGTTTCGTTTTCCCATAGTCCGTCTCCGCTGTGCCCTCCTACTGGCTTCTCTTAGTACCGCCCTCCTACTGGCTTCTCTTAGCAGTGCCCTCCTACTGGCTTCTTTTAGCAGTGCCCTCCTACTGGCTTCTCTTAGCAGTGCCCTCCTACTGGCTTCTCTTAGCAGTGCCCTCCTACTGGCTTCTCTTAGTACCGCCCTCCTACTGGCTTCTCTTAGTACCGCCCTCCTACTGGCTTCTCTTAGTACTGCTCTCCTACTGGCTTCTCTTAGCAGTGCCCTCCTACTGGCTTCTCTTAGCACTGCCCTCCTACTGGCTTCTCTTAGCACTGCCCTCCTACTGGCTTCTCTTAGCAGTGCCCTCCTACTGGCTTCTCTTAGCAGTGCCCTCCTACTGGCTTCTCTTAGTACTGCCCTCCTACTGGCTTCTCTTAGTACCGCCCTCCTACTGGCTTCTCTTAGTACCGCCCTCCTACTGGCTTCTCTTAGTACTGCCCTCCTACTGGCTTCTCTTAGTACCGCCCTCCTACTGGCTTCTCTTAGTACTGCCCTCCTACTGGCTTCTCTTAGTACTGCCCTCCTACTGGCTTCTCTTAGTACCGCCCTCCTACTGGCTTCTCTTAGTACTGCCCTCCTACTGGCTTCTCTTAGTACTGCCCTCCTACTGGCTTCTCTTAGTACTGCCCTCCTACTGGCTTCTCTTAGTACCGCCCTCCTACTGGCTTCTCTTAGTACCGCCCTCCTACTGGCTTCCCTTAGTACTGCCCTCCACTACTTACTAGCTGAGTTTAGTGGAGAGTCTTCTCTAGGTGGAGTTAGTCTTGCCATATTCTTTGTGGGTTTTAATATTGAATGTATTGATACTCCATAGGATGTTTAAGGGCTCTGGCACATGGGGAGATTAGTCGCCCGCGACAAATCTCCCTGTTCACAGGCGACTAATCTCCCCGAGTTGCCATCACCTGCCATCCCACTGGCGAAAGTGTAAGTTGCCGGTGGGATGGCACACACGGTGGCGCGATTTCGGGAAATCGCCGGAAAAGCCTCGCGAGGCAACTTCGCCGATTTGCTGAAATCGCTCCGCCGCGTGTGCCATCCCACCGGCGACTTACATTTTCGCCGGTGTGATGGCAACTCTGGGAGATTAGTCGCCCGCGAACAGGAAGTTTTGTCGCGGGCGACTAATCTCCCCGTGTGCCAGAACCCTAAGGTCTGGGTTTGTTTATCCTTTTAAACCCTAACCCTGATAATGCTGTTTGTTTAGATATGTTCTGAGACGAACACTAGGCTGCCCAGAAGAAAGTCTAAGGTGCTGTGTAGATGAGGGGGCAACAGTTAAATTAGAATTTGGGCTATAAGGCGCCTTTGTGCAAAGCACAGTTAAGTTGTATAGAATTCACTGTGCACAAGGCACATTATTTTCAGTGGTTGCTTTGATTTTAAAAACCAATGCCCAGTCAAACATTTTGGGTATTGGTTATCTGGTTGCAATGGTTCAAATTAACTTCACAACCAGGCAGTGGTTTGCATAAGAGACTAGTATGTAAATAGGAGAGGACCTAATGAGAAAAGTAATTAATAAAAAGTAACAATAACGAATTGTAGCCTTACAATGCAATAGTTTTTTGGCTGTCTGGGTCCCCCCCCCCCAAAAAAAAAAGTCGGAAGAAGGCAAATAAAAACTAAATTAAAAAAAAAAAAATGAATGAAGACCAAATGAAAAGTTGCTTAGAATTGGCCATGTTATCTTTCCCTCAGTATTGTCAAGTTTATAAACATTTCTTTTTAGAAATTTGGAATTGCCTCTGCCCTGCATGAGTCCTTACTGGCTAAACAGAATGTAAGCCCCTGATCTGGTTTTTCTATCCAGGTTTGATGCCATTAAAGTCACACGTAGCCTTTCACTTTTGCCACCTGATGGCACGTGCAACAGTATTTGGGATTTTAATTTATTATTTTTTGAGTTCCCACTTGCTTTTCACCTGCATTTTTAATGAATTATTGGCAAATCTTAGGTTCCCTGTAAGGCTTGTTTTGTGGTTAAACCTCTTCTTGGCTTTAAAATTCAATAAAGAGGTATTTTTAGCTCAGCTGGTATAAATAGAGCCCAGCCATGCTGATATCCCATGTGCTCGGTACTCGGTTACCTTCTTTGGCCTGAGACATGTAGTACTGTATCGCTATTCCGCTGCATCCTCGCTTTAAGCACGTTGTGCTTCCTATGGCTCCCCTAGAAATGCATGTGCAGTGACCCTAAAAATGGACTAAAATATGGTGCTTAATATTTTATATAGAGTAATAATACACTTAGGATCAGAACAGGCACAGTTAACTTTTAGTGTGTTATAGAACTGCCTATTCTAAGCAACTTTTCAATTGGTCTTCATTATTTCTTATATTTTTTCATATAGTTTTTTTAGTTCTATTTCCTTTGTCTTCTAACTCTTTGCAGCTTTCAAATGGAGTCACACTGACCCCAGCACCAAAACACTATTGCTCTATGAGGCTCCAGTATTATTCTTATTGTTATTTTTTTATACCTTGTTTATCTATTCAGATCCTTTCCTATTAATTTAGCATCCTCTCATTCAAACTGCTCCCTGGTCACTAAGGTAATTTGGACACTAGCAACCAGATAGCTGCTGAAACTCCAAACTAGCTGCTGAACAAAAAGCAAAATAACTAAAGAAAAAAAAACCCAATACAAAATGAAGACCAGTTTGCAAAGGGAGAGGCCACACAGAACATCAGTAGCCAAAATGCCCCTATCACTTCTCCTAATACTGTTTATAAAAAGCGCCCTGTTGGGGGCAGACAGTGTGCATTCAGTATTTGGCGCAGTGACAGGCTGATGTGGTTGTTGTGTCCAATAGTGACCTGTGGGTTGCCAGCCCCAACCATACCTGACCCCCCTAATCCCCTCTATAGACCCACCCACCACTGATGTCACTAAAGGGGTGGGGCGTGGGCAGGCACATGCCTATAAATTAGCTGGCAGTGTAAGGTCGTGAGCGGGTAGGGCAAGCAGAGAAGCTCGACGTGAACCCGCTGTGACCCGAAAATGTAGTGCAGAGGCCTGTATTTGGCCGGCCCATCACTGTTTTCCAGCAGTAGTAGTGGCAGCCATAACACCCCTGCGCCACTGGCCTAAAGCTGACCATACCGGCGCCGATATTATCGTATGAAACCTCATTTCGTATGATATTCGGTGTGTGTATGGCAGATCGACAGGATGACCAATATTGCAAAAGCTTCGCCGTTGAATCGTCGGGTGGAAGTAGAATCCCTATTTGTACCTCCATGTCTGATGGTTCAGCCTTGAACGTCACTGGAGGGAAACGAACGATCCAATGGTCACAGGAAAGGTTGTAATTGGTTTGTGTATAGCAACCATAAGACTTGGTAACAGGTAATTTGGGTACTGACTGCCAGGTGTTTAGCACACGTGGTGCCAAAGTGCTCCCAGTGACTTATGTAAATCCTGTCCGGTTGTTTTCCCTTGGAAGTGTCGGCCATCGCATACTGGCTTTTGAATGGTTTAGGGTTTGGGGTTAAACTTAGAACAGCTGACATTCACTGCCATACTGGAACGTCTGTATGTCCAGCGTACTGAGCGGCTTTACAGTAGTCCATTCCTCCCTCCTGTTTGTTACTTTTATTTCAAGGACTTCAGCTAGAATTGGTGGAAATTCAGGAAGCAGATTGATGAGGCGAATATCTTACCGGTTCTACTTTAGGATTCAGCATTAGAATTTCTTACATGGGAAGGGGGGGGGGGGGGGGAGATACCGTTGGCTGTGGAATACATATAAACCCTTTGTTAGAGGTGTGCAGAGAACTGAGCTCAGATCTTCCTTTTCATTGACTGTTGTGATGGCTTTGGGGCCTATACTTTGAATAGTGAAGACAGAGCTGGGCACAGTTGGCCAGGGGAAAATTTCACCACTCTAGTAGGATTTTTAGGTCCATCTTATCAAATGGTGTAAAAATGGAGAATGAGTTATTATCACACTTTGATTAATATGTCCCTTTAATCCTAATCGATTGAGCTGGACAGTTCCTATCTGGTGGAATGTGGAAAGCTCAACTTTCTACTGGCTACCATCATATTTTTTTTTTTTTTTTTTTTACATTCACTGTTCTGTAGTTAATGGTGGAAATATCAAAAGTGAGAAGTTTGAATGTTACAGGATATTATCAATCATAGCAATAATCTCAGTATTACTAATGAGTGCTGCATTGTTCTTGTAAAAAATATCTCCCCTGACTTACCTATAAAAGTACTAAAATTCTGTTGGCTTTCTGGCAGTTCAGGTTATGGGGCAGTTCTAGGAGACCCCCTGAGGAGTATCTTCCTGTAGGGTGAAATACTATAACTAATACTGTGGGGTTGCATTTCTATAATTCAGGGTTTTCCTCCATCTCCTAGATGGAGTGCAAGCTAGGCCTAGAGTGCTATTTGATACATTAGATGTGGTGTTTGCTGCAAGTAATGTATCAAATTGTACTATTGCTCTGGGAACAAGCTTAAAGGAGAAGGAAAGGCTAGTAAAGAGTTAATCTCAAGCTGCAGGCATACCTTCAGCTCTCTCAATAGTGCCCTTAAGTCTCCCCATATTCCTCCCATTCAGATGATCAGAAGCCAAACAGGAAGAAAAAACGCTGAGCTGTGTAAAGAAAGTTCCCATAATGCCTCACTCCTGCACCGAGACCCAGACCAAGTGTACATGCTCAGTTAGTAAGGGTATGAGGAAGCTTTCTGCTGATTGGCTCAGATCCACATTCCTAAGGGGGAAGAGGGAGTTAATTTAGCATTCTTAAGGGAGCGAGCAGAGAGCTGCGTGTCTCTGGCAAAGGGAAAACAGACACAACAAATCTTTTGATAGAGAAGTCAGTGCAGCGTTTCTGTGAGTGCTTATGGCTGTATTTACATAGACCTTTCTGATAAAGCTTACACTGAGTTTTTACCTTTCCTTCTCCTTTAATGGCCTTTTGGTGCTTATGAGAGATGTACCAGCTTGGAAAGTTGCTGAACCAACTTACTGAGTGGCTAGTAGGGAAACATTTTGTCTGAATTCATTTTCATAACTCAAATAGAATATAAACCGAAAAATTCTGGTGTAATATTTAAAAAAAGCTTTATGGAGGTTAACTGTCTTTTTAATGTTTGTGTTTTTGAATCTTTTCAGTCATTTATCCAGATACTTAAACTGACATTTATAGTTCTCATAGTAAAAATAATACACTGTGTAACATTCTCTTCATAGTGATGCTTGCCCTGCACACACTGGTTATAGTGGGTTTGCTCTGTGTGGCAAAATGGCCAGCTGACCTGTTGAGCATTTGCTTCTGCTTCTGTAGAACCTGCAGATGTGGTCTCTAACATTGATTTACAGTTATTTATCAGTATGAATATATGTGCCTTGCTGAGTGCTGTACGAGGCTGCATGCAGTGAGTGTAACATTGTGTCGCTTGCACCCTAACATGTACAATGGGATTTTTCCTCTAAGAGATGTGAATGCTGATTAGTGCTGCTGCAGTTTTATCCCGTTGCTGCCTGTGTTGGGAGGGGTTCTCCAGTTTCCTTGCCAACCATGAACTGGCTGCTGGCAGCTGTGTTTAGTCAGCTGTGTGCCTTGTGGTATTATGGGTACTTCTGCTGCTGAGACAGCACAGCTGACTTTTTTTATTTTTAGACCTAGGCAGGAGACTAACCCTGCCCATGGATACTGGCCCCCTATTGGATGCACATAGAGCAATCTCAACCAATTAGCCAAGGAATTCTTTACTCCTAAATTTAAAAGGAAATTGTTGTTAAGAGTTTACTGGTGACTTTGGGGACATTGAGAGCCCCTTGAGTGGAACTAGCTATCTCTGCACACACTAGTGTCAGCTGATGCACAAATAGGGAGCATAGGGCAGCAGCACGGAAACACCAACACTTTAGTTATCCAATGAAACAGCCTGTCCCAGCCATCTACTGGGTCTGTTACCATGGGGCATTTGTTTCACAGAGTGTACTTACTCTAGGGGTTGTTCACCTTTTAAATTAACTTTTAGTATATGACGTAGAGAGTGATATTCTGAATCAATTTACAATTGGTTTTTATTTTCACTTTCAGTTATTAAGCTTTTGTTCAGCAGCTCTCCAGTTTGGAATTACAGCAGCTATCTGGTTGCTAGGGTCTTGTTTCCCTTAGCAACTGGGATTGGTTTGAATAAGAGACTACAATATGAATAGAAAGATAATGAATTAAAAGTAAATATTAGAATAAAAATTGTAGCCTCCCAGAGCAATAGTTGTTGGTTGCCAGGGTCAGTGACCCCTATTTGAAAGCTGCAAGGAGTTAGAAGAAGGCAAATATAATATAATTCAATAAATATATAGATATAGAGATCAGTGGCAATGTTTCTAGCAATAGGATATTCTCTAACATATTATAAATTAACTTTAAGGTGAACAACCCCTTTTACCTTCCATAGTGATTCTCACTGCCAACTTACCGCCACATAGTCTTACAAGTCTTATTGGTTACTTTTACCTGTGATCACTAGCCATATCTTTCTTGTTGTTCTTTATCCTGTGCTTTATGAAAAGTACCAGTGCAATATTAACCATTATTTACCCAAATCAGTAATAGGGAGCTCACTGGTGCCATTCAGCTTCAGATCATAATTGTTGCTAAATGTAAAAGTGCAAGCTAGTAATACTTTGATGTCCTAATTGTGTTGCCATTAGTGACCTGAAATGTGCTGTCCTTTCTTTCTTCTCTGCAAATGATACTGCATAGTTTAACTCTCTGTCTACCCTTTGGCTTCTGTTTTGTTGCTTTTCAGCCTCTGTTTGCAGTGTAACTGAGTAACAGGGAGGATTCGGCACAGCTTCTACTTCCTCCCTTCTCATAATGTTACAAAGCATGTACTGAGGAGTGGAGCCTCTCACTGGGAAGCTAATATGCATAAGCAATTCACTGATTCAAGCAGGATGTCTGAGCATCCATCTTCCAGGGAAACTAACACCAACAATTAAATATAAGTGCAGGTAACTTCAAGTTTAAGCTACTAAATCACTAACATCTCCTTTATATCCTTTCATATCCTGTACTGGCAGCATGTTGAAGGTGATTGGTCCAGGCACATTATGTCTTAAAAGTAATAAAATATTTTTGTGTTATTGTGTCTTATGTACCTCAAGCTTTCCCAGAACTACAGCAGCTTGTACTGTGTGCCTCCCCTCATATTTCAATGGGGTCAGGGTTTGCGAGATGTAGTTCTGCAACAGCTTACACCCCAAAGGTTTCACATTCTTGTGCTAAATCTGGAAGAAGCTGATTCATTTGCACTTTTTTCTTTCTGTACCCCCCTCATTTAAACATTTTAAAGGACCAGTACCAAAAAAAGTAATTTCTTATCGACATGGATCCATTTCTTGCAGACATCCCAACTGCCATTTTAGTGTTCATGTGCTTTTGCAATTGTAAATCCCATCTTCCGCCCACTCAGGCTCAAGGCCATAGGGAGCTGCATGTTATTGTTCTGTTACTATGTTAAAAATCAGAATTATAATGAGTGTTTGAATCTGACTCTTCCAACTCATTGTGGGCAAATGTATTTTACACTAGTTACTACATTTTCAATATGACCAGAGGTTGCCATACACGGGCCGATTCTAGCTGCCCAAACTGGTCCTTTTATACCGACTAACCGGCCCATTTATGGGCACTAATGATGGGCTTGCCCAACCTACATCTGGCCTGAAATCAGCCAGATCTCTGATCAGGTAGGTTTGATATTTTGTTTGATCGGGGACCGTGTCTACTCGTTGATGCGGTCCCTGAACTGCCGGCGCCTATACCAGCCGTTCTAATTCTATCGTTTAGCCGATATCGCCACCCGTAAGTGGGGATATCGGGAGAAGAGATCTTACCATGTATGGCCACCTTTATAATCTATTTTTACTATTCAGAACTCATTAAATGTATATTGCCATTATTTTTATGTTTCAGTCAAGTGTGTTTCTGTCCAAACAAAAAAAAAATATATATATACAGTGTGCCTGAAGGATCCAACAGCTGCCCATGTCTGCTGCTTGTACCTTTTTGGTTTAGGGCTGTGACAGACGAAGTCGCATAGAGAGGAAACTTCTGCGACTTCCGCAAATCGCGGCGTCACGTATGCCATCCCACCAGCGATTTACATTCTAGCCGGTGGGATGGCATTTCAGGGAGATAAGTCGCCCGGGACAAGTGAGATTTGTCGCGCGGCGATTTATCTGCCTGTCTGTCACAGCCCTTAGTGTTGCAGTAGTGCTGAAAAACATGTGGCTTCTTCATTTGTCAAATCCTTAAGGGGGGATTCTAAGCTTTAGACCAGAAGGGACAATAGTGCTCTGGGCACATCCTGCTGCTGGAATTTTTGCTGGTTCGTTTGCACAAAGAACCAGCATTATTAAAGAATAAGGAATTTTTTTTTTCTAGCTCTAAAATTACTCTAAACTTCCCCCAAAATAACATACTTTAGTCCCTGCATTCAGTCTGATCTGGTTTCTGAGTTAAAACTTTCAACTACATTACCTTACTTCCTGGTACAGCGTGAAGCCCCACCCCCTCTTCTTTCTGAGCTGTCCTGATTTCTTCGACTACAGGATAGTCCGAGGAGACCTAGTGTGCACCATTCATTTTAGATCAGCGTGCACCATTCATTTTAGATCACACACAGGATTATCAGGAAGAGCTCTTACTCTGCTACTTCACTGTAATGTACCAGCCCCTTACTGATGGGTGTTACACTAACTGCTAACTCTCTCTATGGGGCAGTGAGCCATGCAACTTTTCAGTTTATCTTCATGACCCCAGCAACCAAAAAACGATTGCTCTTTGAGGCTACAATTGCATTGTTGTTGTAGACCCACTGCTTTTCATATTTCAGGATCTTATTTGAACTGCTGCCTGGTTGCTAGGATGATTTGCACACTAGCAACCATATAGCTGCTAAACCAATTGCAAATGGTTTCAGAATAGCAGTCTCTAAAACAGGGGTCCCCAATCTTTATACGCGTGAGCCCCATTCAAATCCAAATATAGTTGGGGAGCAACCCATGCATGATAAAAGTTCCAGGGCTATGAATGGCTATTTGGTAGCCCCTATTGGCCTGGCAGCCTACAGAAGGCTCTATTTGGCACGATACTGGGTCTTTAAGCAACCAAAACTTGCCTCCAAGTCAGGAATTCAAAAATAAGCACCTGCTTTGAGGCCACAGGGGGCAACATCCAAGGGGTTGGGGAGCAACATTCTACTCACAAGACACACGTAATCTCCCCGAACTACCATCCCACCGGCGAAAGTGTAAGTCGCCGGTGGGATGTCACACACTGCGCAGTCGATTTCGGCAAATTGCCGAAGTTGCCTCGCGAGGCAATTCCGGTGGGATGGTAGTTCGGGAAGATTAGTCGCCCCTGGCAGGGGAGATTTGTCGCGGGCGACTAATCTCCTCGTGTGCCAGAGCCCTTAAGGGTGAAGACACACAGAGCTACTAGTAGCAGCTACTTGTCACGGCTACTAAAATAGACAATGCTGATCATTTACTAATGATTGTCTCTACGTGTGTTTTAGCAGAGGCGCTTCTCAGTATTGTCTATGGCAGGGGATTTTACTAAGTAGCTCTGTGTGTATTAAAGTTAATTTTATGGTGAAAACCCCTATTAAAAGACACAAAGAGATCCCTGATCTCCTGCAAGTCTGCATTTGATATAGGGCCTGTAGGCCAACACAGATACACTGCCCCTTGCCTGTTGCCAGTCACTTTAATTGCATCCCCCTGACACTGTACATGGCAGATTTTGGTCCAAAACAGCTTTTGAGCTTTTTCTGACCACAATCTACCCCATATGCCCAGTGACAGGCAGATGGCATTAAAGTCAATAGCAACACACAAACTCTTGACTGGTAAAGCCCCCAAAACAGCTCAATAAGGGGTCCAGAGCTTCACTCCAGAGGTTTATGGTCACAATCAGACTTTACTTCAGAATGTAGTTCTCACAGCTCCATATGGGCCAACAGAATAGTATCAGGATAATTTGGATAAGGGAACACTGGGTGGTTTGGACACTTTCTTTTCTGTGTTTGTAAGTAGCCCAAACAATTGGTGCCAAACACTTTCCCCTCTGGTTCCCTTGAGGGCTAGTTCCCTCTGGTGTGCTTCATGTATTAAGCTCATTCTGATCCCAGCTGCGTTCATTTAAGCATCCTGATACTAAAATATATATATTTTTTAAGTTCAGGCAGCTGCATTTATGTTTTAATGCCGCTCATCTGGGTCAAAAAAGCCAAAAAATATGTAAAAATAGGTTGTAATTATGAGGTTCTTGTTCTTGCATCTCCTCCCAACCTTTACAAAGAATCTGTTGGGAGGAGTGGAGACAACCGGTTCGACACATAAAGAATTGGAAATAATTTCGCATAAAAAATCTCCAGGTTCTGTTTGTATAACAGTTTGTACAGATTTGCACGTTTTGACCTTATTGCATAAACCTGTAGTTAGTACAAGGCCATAGAGCCACTGACCCCACCCCCCTGAAAAATGAATCTCTAATAAGCATATTATTAAAGCCAGTTTGCATTGTCATGTTTTGTTACCTTTAATCGTCTAAGGGGATCTATTGCGAAAATGAATGTAATATAAGCTTCATCTGACTGAAATAAGGAACTTTTTTAATATAATCAATTAAAAAGTGTCCTGTTTCTAAAGTAACCAAGTTATTCTTCACTTTTCCCTTCTCGTCATCCATCCCTCTTCTTTCTCTCTTCATGCAGTAGGCGGAGTCGGGTTTTGATTGACAGGTCTGATTTTTTTTGGGGTGGTTGCACCCTTGAAGTGCATTGAGTTAGCTGCACTATCTTGTTAGCTCAGGGCTGGGGGAAGTGAGATCTGAATAAAATATATAGAAATAAGGTGACATCTAAGGTGTTTGTTTTTTCTTTTTTTTTTATTTGAATATACATTTCACATGTAATTCTTCACCTTCGTTTGTCACAAAATATATAAATGTACAAGTCAATATGACCTTGATTTGGTTTCAGGGCCGTTTGTAAAACCTTTTCCTTGTTTTGCAGGTGGCAGCAGTACAGGATGCAAGTCGTCGTCCTCCTCTTCCTCCTCTTTCTGTCTGGCTGCCCCTTTTGCCTTTGTCCCCACTGAGGCAAACATGTCGAGCCAGCACAGCCACGCTCCTTTTTCCAGCCTTCAGTCAATGGCTGATCATCAGCAGGTAACTCCTCAGTGACTTAACATTTCTCTACTTTCACAGAAAGTGTTTAAATATATATTTGTGTGTTTTGAACCATGGACTTCTACTTAGGTTGGAATAATAAGTGATGGATATGTGTGCATGTTTTTTTCATAAGGTATTTTCCACACGTCTCAAAATGGCACCATCTAGTGTCAGTCTGTTCTACAGAGGCAAGTTTCAGGTGTATAAGGATATAGAGGAAGTGTTTTTTTTTTTACCTTAAAGTAAAGGGCTGATATGGACATAAGCTATATATTCTATAGCCATAGAACCCTTGGCAAACTAAATTTGCACAATTCTGCTGATAACAGGGTTGCTTTTTGGTGGCCTGAATGAGCGCATAGCCTTGTAGACCGATGTCTCCTTGGTGTGCTGGGAGTCCTTCTCAAGATTGTCAATTTGGTTGAAAGTCAATTGCCAGAAATCAACTCTTAGGGCTCCTCCCCATTTGAAACACAGCTTTCAGCACAAAAATCCATCAACTAACTGATTCCATTGAAATCTGCCTGGTTAAACTCAAAAACACGTAACACAATTTTTTGCACTTGACACATTTTCAGAAGCCCATATAATAGGGTGTCGTGTTTGGAACTGACAATGATTTGAAAAAGAACGTATATAAACAGGATAAGAGTTTTCATGCATAAAAAAGCCAGTCTGTAAAGACCCAAAAAGGTTTATAGGACCTAAACATAGATCCACTGGTACATGGGCTAAGCACAAAATTGTGAATTGGTTGGGGCCTCCCAATTACTAGTATGAATTAATCTACGGTAATAATAATAACTTGGATAACGTGGATTGGCTTAAAGGCATTAACGGGTCCCAAGCCAAGCCAGGGCTCTTGTGGCACTTGTGGCCACTTATCTTTCTCTACTATCTGCCCACTCAGCTAGTATATCTTGCTTTGTGCTTTTCTTCATTGGCTAAAAATACCACCTTTCCCTCATTGGCAGAGTCAGCAGGCTTTTAAAACCCTTGCAAACGTGCCTCTCTGGAAAATCACCAAAAAGGGGTTTCCTTCCCCACCAGCCTGAAGGTGCTAGCCTTAGTATGGATAAAATCCCTCACATACAGTATATGTTTGCACCTTCTGGTGTAACACCATGCTTTTAGGGCACTCCCTAACCTTACCAGACTCTGGGCAAGATAAAAATCCAATGTGGGTCAGCTATATAACAGCCAAGGATTTAAATCATTTGCTTCTCCGACAGCAAAGTACAGACTTAAGACTATGTTGTATACATATCTCCCACTCGGGCATGCTGCTAGCAGCCAGTTTCTGTAACTGCCCAAGGTTTCTCTGCCTAAATTGGACTGGTCTTTGAGGGTACAAAGGGACTAGTGCATTGTAGCTACTCCATACACATTAACCAAATAGGACTGAAGTACAAAATGGGTTGGAAATGTACTTCAACTGGATGCAGACTGACTATAATGATTATCCTTATACAGTACCTCTCCATACACAGAATGTATCTTTAACCAACACATCTTCACTTGTTCTAATATAACTAGTTGTGAAAAGATGTGGTTCAGCTTTGCAGGACAGGACTTTCATATGTTAAATGACACAGCCCCAGAGGCATGCCTCCTTGGCTTAGTAGAGAACGTAGTGCCTGGTAGCCCCCTGTCCTTTGATACTGCTGTGTTCTTCCATGCTAAGAAAGCAGTAGTGTTATTAAAGCTGCCTGCCACACCTATCATAAAGAGCAGGAAGAAACTCATAAACCAGGCCCCCATCCTTCATAAAGCTACCTGAGCAGGGGTTGCCCAGACATATTTGAGAAAATATGGGGCCCATGGGTAGATGATTAGACCACTGCTGCAACACAGAAAAAAATGAAAGCAGGTTTATGACATGTCAAAACAAAAGTTTGATACAGCAGTGTATACCCAGCGGGCCTGCCTTCTTCCCTCCTTTCCTTAAGCTGGCCATACACTGTAAGATCCACTCGCTTGGCGAGGTCACCAAGCGAACGGATCTTCTCCTGAAAACCCAACCTAAGGTTGGGTGATATTGTGCAAATTAGACGCCAGTTATCGGTCGAGCAGGCCTGTCTGTGGTGCCAATACACAGGCAGCTACAATCTGCCCGTGTCATAGCCACCTTTACTCTCCTTACTCTTTTTTTTCTTTCTCTTACTTTTCTGTACTTGATCATTTATACTGCTGTTCCTACTGTTGCCAACCTTTTTTTTAATAGTTTATTCTTTTATTGTTTTATGTAACATACATGAAACAAAACAGCAGGAAAAAAAATAAAATAGGAAAGGAAATTATATACCGTTGGTTACAATATTGCGGTAACATATTAAACATATTTCAGTTTTGTTATGACAGAAGTAATATAGTAAAATAGGTTTGGTTGGTATGACAAAATTACAGTTGTACAGCGCTAATCCATTCAATTATATTATTGTAGTAGGTTTTGCAGGTAGTGCGGGCATATTTAAAGTGATTGTTGCGTGGGTACTGTTGGCAACCTTAACAACAAATTATCATTTATTTACTTTTTTGGAAAATGGCCTCGCGAGTCTTTTTCGGCGATTTGCGCGAAATCGCGCCGCCGCGTCTGCCATCCCACCGGCGACTTACATGTTCGCCGGTGGGATGGCAGGGGGAAGGCAACTCGGGGAGATTAGTCGCCCGCGAGCAGGGAGTTTTGCCGCGGGCGACTAATCTCCCCGTGTACCAGAGCCCTAATTCTTCTGTTCAGCTGCTAAAGCACATAAATAAAACCTTTAAAAAAACTTTTACCTTTGGAAGATTCCATTGGCTCTTGTGAGTTTGTGCCTTCCTACGTAGCAGTTGCCGTTTTTAGAACAAGAAGCCTGATCTTCAAAGTTTTTTTTTTTTAACCTATGTGTGAGTTTCACGTCCGTGATTAATTTGAGAAAATACCGACACCTTGGAGGTGTTGACACTCACTCCCTCCTTCACAGTTAACTCTGTCAAACCTGTTTTTATAACACCTGGGTTGCTCTCTTGTCAGTGGGTTTGAAACTACTGGCATCATCAGAGATTTTGTTAATTGTCACCAATTGTGTATAAGCGGGTGCATAAATCTAATATCACAAATCCAGACACAGACTAACTTTGTGATACTGGACATGGATTTATGATACCACGTTAAAAAATTATCTCTCAAATCCACTAATATGACAAAGCTAGACACAGACATCATTTTTAGTTAGCCTTCCTCAGGGTTTTATGTAGTTCAAAGTTGTGTTTTAGCCGCCTTTCGGAACATGTATTTCTTATGTCCTAGCCATATACAAATGTAAAGTAGCTAGGGTGGTGCAACCCCATAGCAAACAGTTACTATTTCTCTAAATTCAAAATGTACCTTTAACAAGAATCCCTAAAGGAGAACTAAAGCTCAATAAAGAATGCTAGTAATGCTGCATATTGTGTCTGTGCCAGACTAAAGGTGGCCATACAAGTAGCAATATAGATCTGCTAATCAGCCTTGTATTATGAACTTTACATAGTTAGTTTCAAATTACTGGACACCTTTTGAAATCGGTTACTATAACGTAACTTCTTAACAGCAGCCTGAAGCACACTGAGCATGTGCAGTGTCACTGGCTGCCAAAAGATGGCCTAAGAATGTTCAAGATGGCGAGTTGCTGCTGCATTTTCAACTACCAAAATACCTCCGTGTTTTAGTTTTACAGCTTGTTTGGTTGCCTGTTCCTGATTTTAACCCTTGTAGTTCTACTTTGTAACTTTATTCTATACCTGTCACCGGCAGGTCCTGCCTGACATGACCATTTTACAGAGGCGGATTCCATTAACCTTCAGAGATTCAGCAGCTGCACCGCTACGAAAGCTTTCCGTGGATTTGATAAAGACTTACAAGCACATAAATGAGGTAAATGAAAAAGAGGTATAATCGCTTCTATACCATTAAGGGAGAAGGAAAGGTATTTTGGCATTTTATTGCCAATAGATTAGTTACACTAGGGCAAGCTAGAACGTTCTATTTATTCTGCAGAAAGCTTTACTATACCTGTGTAAACAGCCATAGAATCACCCTCTGTTTAATATAGCAGCTGCCATTTTAGCTTAGTCTGACATCACTTCCATGCAGCAGGTTGCAGGCACAGAACAGTTTTTAGCTCAGATTACACAGCAGAGATGGGAGGGGGTGAGAGGAGCAAACTGAGCAGACTCATGCCAGGCCCTGAAGGATTTTTCTGAAATTAGGTATCAGGTATGACACAGAACATCATGTATACAGAATAGAAGGAAAGAAATGTAGTAAAAGTAAAAATGCAGAAAAGTAGTGTTTCTTTTCACTGAGGACTCAGAATAGCAATTCAGTAAGTGTTTCTGGTTGTATTTACATAGACCTTTCTGATAAAGCTTACTTAGTTTTTAACCTTTCCTTCTTCTTTAAATGACTGTTGGTGTTATCTTTCAAAAGTAATGTTTAAAAAAAAAATTTGACTCAGGATAGAATATGTCTGTGTAACTGGATGTGCTCTAATACTACACATGAAAAGTTTCATATGATCTCATTCCCTTCTTGCAAATGTGTTCTTACTAATTATGACCCTGTACTGACCCAGAATATACTGAATGAGACATTTTTGTCCAGTGTTAATATAGATTTAGATGAGCCAGCTAATACATAATGGTTTTTGTTTGTTAGAATGCATACAGATAAAGTCTAGGTGTGTTGATTTCACCTGTGTGTGAGTAAAATGTCCGTTTCCTCCCGTTTAAGGTGTATTATGCTAAAAAGAAGCGACGAGCCCAGCAGGTGCCGCCTGAAGACTCCAGCACGAAGAAGGAGAGAAAAGTATTCAATGATGGCTTCGATGATGACAACTATGACTATATTGTGAAAAATGGGGAGAAGTGGATGGACCGATATGAAATAGATTCCCTCATTGGAAAAGGATCCTTTGGACAAGTAAGTGAACACTATTCTGGTAAAATGTGTGAACTGGATATACCCGGGTCGGATATTGCCCCCTTCATTGCCTGTCTTCATCAATGTTTCATCTCTAGTAAAGGAACAGTGTAATTAACAAGCAGCTTAATAATTTGATATCTTGAAACCTCCTTTTGTTGATCCCTATGTTATCTTGCAGTAGTTTTGTTTTACTTCACAGCAGTTGTATTTTTATATGTCTAAAATAATTAAACCTTGACTATTTTTTTTTTAGGTGGTAAAGGCATATGATCATCATGATCAAGAATGGGTAGCTATTAAAATTATCAAAAATAAAAAGGCCTTTCTGAACCAGGCTCAAATCGAGTTGAGACTTCTTGAGCTAATGAACAAACATGACACAGAAATGAAGTATTACATAGGTATGTATGATGTTCATTTATTCCAGTTTCATGTGGATTGGTGAAAGAACTGAGCTGTGTGTTGGGAAAATTGTGGCAGTGTTGCCTTTAATGCAGAAAAGCTGGTTTAGTAGTGGAATAATGAGAAGCTTGTATGTAGCCATTGAGTCTTGTAAAGACCCATAGCAAATGCTGTTCATTTCAACTTAAGTTCCCTATACTGTGGCACTAATTTGCAACCCCTTAGATGCCCCGACACCCTTTATTTACAGGTAAACTGGAAGGAGGAAAGCAGTTTTGAAAGCATTTGCAAAGCTGTCAGTGAGCTTTTTAAAAACGAACAGTAATCGGTAGATAAATGATATACGCAGATGTACGGTATCATTTTCCTATAATGGTCTAGTTTTGTCCAGGAATATAATTTTTCACTTTTTTAATTGACTCTTTTATTTTACAGTGCACTTAAAACGGCACTTCATGTTTCGGAACCATCTTTGTCTGGTGTTTGAGCTACTGTCATACAACTTATATGATCTTCTAAGAAACACAAACTTCCGTGGCGTTTCCCTGAACCTCACCCGCAAGTTTGCGCAGCAGCTTTGTACTGCTTTGCTTTTTTTGGCTACTCCTGAACTTAGTATAATCCATTGTGACCTGAAACCTGAAAATATCCTTCTATGTAACCCTAAGCGCAGTGCCATCAAAATTGTGGACTTCGGCAGCTCCTGTCAGCTTGGGCAAAGGGTATGTTTTTTTTTTTTTTTATTGCTATTCTAAGAAAATGACCTTTCCGCTGGTTAATCATATCAGTGATTTACTTGAATTAAATAATGTGTACCCTAGCATTTATGTAATAGTATTTACGGGCCACTGTCTTACTGATCATCTTTACTGCACATGTAGTATTTTGAGTCATATCTATCATATTGGTTGCACCACACCACACCATAGCTTGCATTGTAATAGTATTCAGTCCCTGGATCTGCTTCTCCCATTTCAGTAGCAAATTCTGCTCTGAAATTCTTATTCAAGCATTATTTTAGAAAACATTCTTACAATTAGTAATAAGCAGATATGCATTATTGCCCTCTGTTCGGCAGTAATTTTGTTAAGTTCTGTGCCTCTGTTTTTATATAATGCCAGAGATTCTGGAAATTGGATTGGGGTCAGAGCTTTGACCTGGGCCAGTGATCCCCGACCAATGGATCATGAGCAACATGTTACTCACCACCCCCTTTGACGTTGCTCTCAGTGGCCTCAAAATAGGTGCGATTTTTACATTTCTGGCTTGGAGGCAAGTTTTGGAAGCACAGAGACCATTTTACCCCAAGCAGAGCCTCCTGCAGGCCAGCAGTCCACATGGAGCTACCAAATAGCCAATCACAGCCCTTATTTGGCAGTTTTTCATGCTTGTGTGGCTCACCAACACTTTGTACATCTGCATGTTGGGGATCCCTGACCCTAGATCATTGTAGAAAGCGTATCTTTTAGCAGAGCATTGATGCCTAATTCAAGCCCTGAGTAACACTGGAGAGACTTATGGTACAAAAAGCGAAAGTTCTGCAGTGGCTTAGCACAGGCTGCCCAACTGGATGCCCACAGGCTAGATGTGGCCCTCCAAAGGATTTTTATGGTCCCTAGTCTGTACAAAGGCTTCATAGACTTCAGCGTATGATGTCACTTAAATTACATTGTTACATAGGGTTGAAAAAAAGACCAGAGTCCATCAAGTTAAACCCTTCCAAGTAAACCCAGCACCCACAGCCTATACTTACCAATCTATACACTCACAAACTATATATACAACCACTAATACTAACTGTAGATATTAGTATCACAATAGCCTTGTGTACTATGCTTGTTCAAGAACTCATCCAGGCCCCTCTTATAGGCATTAACAGAATCTGCCATTACCACATCACTAGGAAGGGCATCTAATTCATCCCTCAAACATGCTACATGAGAAATAGTTGGCCCACTACACGTAATACGTTGGACAACAATAACCTAGTTAAAGCTCTAATTTCAGATTAAGTGAGAATTCGTTGCACTGTTTGAATACACTGCTGCATAGGTGTTGCCATTTGAGTCATAAAGCTGTTTTGATGCACCTTTTGCAACAATAACACTAAAGTGTGGCAACTGGATATTTATGCAGACTTTGTCCCTCACTAAGCCAGGTTTCCTCAACTCCAGATGACTGGTGATAGCACAGTCATAGAATCATAGATGTGTAACTGTACTCTAGCAATTCTGCTTATTAAAGTGCAGTTTCTCGGTAGTATCTGGATACGTTGTACTACAGCACTTGCTCCATATAGCGCAGCTGGAACACAAATCAGAGCTTTCATTATAAACAAGGAAATTATGATGCTCATTTACTTGTAATAACAGAATTTAGTAAGAGAGGATGGACTTCATAACTTTATTTAAACTGAACTTTGCTCAAGTGTAATCCTGTATTATTTTTCCCCCTTATCCAAAGATCTACCAGTATATTCAGAGCCGGTTTTATCGTTCACCTGAGGTTTTGCTGGGGATGCCATACGACCTGGCGATAGATATGTGGTCTTTGGGCTGTATATTGGTGGAAATGCATACAGGAGAGCCTTTATTCAGTGGATCCAATGAGGTATGAATTTGTTTTTTGTTCATATTATTGGAGAGTAACCTTTCAACTATTTAGCATATTAAAGGGAAACTATACCTCCAGAATGAATACTTAAACAGTTTATATTATGTTAAGTGGCCTATTAAAGAATCTTGACAAACTGGAATATATATATCGGTAAATATTGCCCTTTTACATCCTTTCCCTTGAGCCGCCATTTAGTGATGGGCTGTGTGCTCCCTCAGAGATCAGCTGACAGGAAATAATGCAGCTCTAACTGTAACAGGAAGTAGTGTGGGAGTAAAAGGCAGAACTCTGTCCATTCATTGGCTGATGACCAGTGGCCTCCCTGCTCTGTGTCCTCAAATAGAACGTCCTAACATTTTCACTACAATTGAATACCTTTCCTCAGCCTTTCTGAGCTTCTGTGTTTGAAGTAGAACTGCCCTGCATATTCCTTCCGCTATGGAGAAAATAAATAAAACACGTTTTCCCATATTCATTTGGTTAATTTATATTAAGCAGTTGCAGTATTTCTGCAGGCTTTTCTTTTCTTTAAAAAAAATATGATTGCATATGAATAGTTTTAATTGTCATATTCAACACTGCTTCCGCCTTGGAATGAAGAGGCTACATATGTAGTAGTTCTGCAGTGAAACCTAAATTCCAAGTGGACTCGATACCCTACAGAATAAGTCTTTCAACAAACAGTGGTTCATTCAGAGCAAGCTGAAAATGCCAGCATCTCCTGTAGACTTTTGGGGCTTTGCACAATCTGTTTACTGTTGGAACTGTATAGTGTAATACACCAGAAGCCTTGAAAGCATTTGACACGGGCAGGGTTTTGTTGGCTTTATAAATTACTAAACTTAGAAGTACATGTACGCACAGCAGATTTCCAGGAATTTCTTCATTAATTTCTTATGAAGCTAAAGGTATATGGAGAGGGAGGATACTCGCACTACTGGCTATTCAGGTTACTGAATCAGCTAATCCCTGATTTGAATTTAATATGGATGTTGTATTATTCAACTCTTTTGCCTATCCCATAGTTTTGATTTGAAATATGAATATAGTGAGTTATTGTATGCTTTTTAGTGATTAATGAAGCATACAATAAATCACTAAAGAGCATACAATAAAACAGCACTGTTATTAAATAGGCGACTTTACAGGTTTCACCTTAGGCAGTGCCACTTGTGATTGTTCAGCTGGTGTCATATTGTAGCCTCTCCAAAAAAAATAATTAATTTTTCACTGTGTATAATTCAGGTGGATCAGATGAACAAGATTGTGGAGGTTTTGGGCACCCCCCCTAACCACATGTTGGATCAAGCTCCAAAAGCACGGAAATATTTTGACAAGCTTCCTGAAGGAACGTGGACTGTAAAGAAAAATAAAGATCTAAAAAAGGTACATTTATATTGCCTCCTAGTGCATTTGGGCTGATGCGCCTGAGGTGTTGTGTTTCTTCTAGTACCTGTGCCAGTCAAGGTATAATAAGCATGACATCAGAACACCGTTTATATGATGCCAGTTGCTGTTAGTGGATTGGGAATATTGTGGGTTATAAGTGTTTCATAAGGCAAACAAATTTTATACAGCAGAGTTTGTTCTCTTCAGTAGACAAAGGGATAAGGTCATGATTTTTATAGTATGCTTTTTAATTCTTAGTTACACGGTTACACAGCAAATAATTCCCTCTGCCATTTAACATTTTATTCTTTAACCAACAAATGTATTTGTAGCTGTAATATTGGTGTGTAGGCGCCATCTCAGTGTATTGTGCCTGAGTCTGAGCTTTCAGCCAGCTCTACACATTAGAACTGCTTTCAGCTAACCTATTGTTTCTCCTACTCCCATGTAACTGGAGGAGTCCCAAGCCAGACTTGGATTTCTTACTATTGAGTGCTATTCTGATACCTACTGGGAGCTGCTATCTTGCTCCCTCCCCATTGTTCTGCTGATCAGCTGCTTGGGGGTGAGAGGGGGGGGGATATCGCTCCAACTTGCAACGCAGCAGTAAAGTGTGACTAAAGTTTATCAGAGCACAGGTCACATGACTAAATATAAACAATTGTGTTTTTGAAAAATGAATTTCATTGCCGGATTCTGCTGGGGAAGGCTCTTGATCTGCTGTTCCCATTACTGTACACTCATTCTATGTTATATTTTAGGACTACAAGGTGCCAGGAACTCGCAGACTTCATGAAGTCTTGGGTGTGGAAACAGGAGGTCCTGGTGGTCGCCGAGCAGGAGAGCAGGGGCACTCTCCATCAGACTATCTAAAATTCAAAGACTTAATTTTAAGGATGCTGGATTATGACCCCAAGACTAGAATCACCCCTTTCTATGCCCTCCAGCACAACTTCTTCAAGAAAACAACAGATGAAGGGACAAATACAAGTAATAGTAACTCTACAAGCCCTGCAATGGACCATAGTCACTCAACAAGTACCACCAGTTCGGTGTCTAGCTCAGGTAAGCACTGACTAACTTGTCTGGTCAAATAGATATATTTATATGCAATATGTACACAGTATGCATTCACTTCAACACACGTTTCAAGTCCAGTGCTTTTGTGTGTAGGGGTGACACTACAGGCTTTTCTTAACCTAAAGCAGACTTCACCTAGAGAATCTGTAGTCTGATGGCAGCTCTATATTGTGTTAAAGGGAATATCATATTCCTTTTAATAAAGGTGCAGACTTTATACAGGTATAGAAGTAAAGGTCCACTTCGGATCCATATTTTTGCCTTATTGTTATTGCTATATTTTCATGAACTGCAAATGTCATGTCCTTTTAAGGCTTTGGCTAAAACAGGAATTAGCCCTTTTCAGGGGCCGTTTGGTATACATGCCAGTTTGTCCATCCAAATAGTGGTCTAAATCGTGCTTATTTTCATAGCAGGGGCCTATGCTGATCCATCAGGAGATGGCTGCATCAGAGTCCTAATCTTGATGGACCACAAAACCCTGATTTTAAATGATCATATAACTTTTCCAATTTAATTTTCCCCCCTAGATCTGATTCAGCGAATACACATTGCTTACAGTGAGGAAACCATTTTGTGAAAACTAAAGGCAGGGTAGCTTTTAGGTAGTACCTTGCCTCTGGTTAATCTATACGTGAGGGCTAACCGTAGCTTTAGATTGTTAGCCTTTCACGTGTGTGATCTGTTAACATTTAAGTTAAAAGTGGGACATACAATAAAATTGGTCACATGTTTTTCTTTTTTTCTTAAACTGTCTTGTGCTCTGCCCCCAAGCAGGGGTTAAAGGAGAAGGAAAGTCATTTTGGCATTTTACTGCCAATAGATTTGCCACATTAGTGCCACCTAGAACACTATAATTATTGAGCAGAAAGCTTTACCATACCTGAGTAACAAGCCCTAGAAGCTCCCTCTGATAGCAGCTGCCATTTTAGCTTGGTCTTGGTAGCTTCCTGCTGCAGTTATAGCCGATGGAAGTTCAGATCACCTTTCTGATGAAGCTTGCTTAGTTTTTACCTTTCCTTCTTATTTAAGTGCCTTGTCATGTCATAAACATGCAGGTCTCCATTCCACAAATCGGGAACAAAAAATGTTTTAAGTGTCACCTTAATCTGTAGGCCAGAGTCCCTCAAACACTAGTAGGCAAAAAAATATAATCTTGTGTAAATCTGCTGTTCATAATTAATGTTTAGGCCTATGGAACGCAGTATGGTTTAAAGGACGGCCATGACAGTCATAATACCCTCTGTTCTGTTGGTCTAGCTCCGTGCTGTCCAACTTCTGCGGTGCTGAGGGCCGGAATTTCTCTAGCATACATGGTGGAGGGCCACTAATGGAAGCCACTTTTGACCACACCCACTTCAAACCACATCTATTTTATCACAATGGTGGTAGCACAGCAAAATCCCAAATGCTTGGTCCTTACTGTGGGGATATCAACCATCATTCATATGTGAAAGAATTGTCATATTAAGATATACCCTTACATTCCATATGCCTCCTCCTCCCCTGTGGATAGCACAGCAACCCCCAGTACATAATTACACAACTTAGGGACCATTTACTGACTATTTCCAACTCCTAACAAACTCCCACAACAAACCCCTGCCAGGTTCACCTCCCACAAGCAGCATAGGGTATGGCACACACAGGCAGCACTCTGCCTGTCCTATGCTGTCTGTGTGTGCCATACTGTGCCTGCCCTACCCTGCCTGTGTGTGCCATACTCTGCCTGCCCTACCCTGCCTGTGTGTGCCATACTCTGCCTGCCCTACCCTGCCTGTGTGTGCCATACTCTGCCTGCCCTACCCTGCCTGTGTGTGCCATACTCTGCCTGCCCTACCCTGCCTGTGTGTGCCATACCCTCCCTGCCCTATGCTGCCTGTGTGCCATACTCTGCCTACCCTATGCTCCCTGTGTGTGCCAGACACACAGTACCTATGTCTGAGGTGTGAACAGGTAAACAATGGGGGTGATTACAGCCTGAGCCTAAGGTGTGAACACTGCAGGGGGGGTGAACAATGCAGGTATTAAAAAGTGTGAACAACACAGGGGATTGAATTTTTAAACAATGCAGGAGGATTACAGCCTTAATCTGAGGTGGGAACCATGCAGGGGGCCAGTTAAGCTCAGTGCTGATACCATTTAAAGCTTACACAAAGGTAAGCCATCAAAGCAGCCAGACAGGTGGGGGGCCACACAGAGGGGGGTCAGCACTGGTCTAGCTGAACAATTGGGCTGCTTTTAGATCAAGATTGTGTAACATGTGCTAACCACAATGCCTTTTTACTGCAGGAGGATCTAGTGGCTCTTCGAATGATAACCGTAATTACCGGTACAGCAACAGATACTATAACAGTGCTGTTGCACACACAGATTATGAAATGCAGAGTCCACAGGTAAATACTTTTCCTTTCTCATTCCTGTTGTTAGATGGCTAAACTATTGCGAAACTCCTTATTAATCACACATGGCTCAGTGTGTGCAGACTCTAGACTGTGTGCATTGCTTATATGGGTGCTACATGGGTGCTATGAGTCCTATAGACCAGTCACATGTCTCTAAGCATGTAGGTACAGATATGGGGATCTATCATCTGTAATTCTTGGAACCTGGGGTGTTTCAGGAAATGGTTCTCCATTATTTGGATCGCTATTCCTTAAGTCTATTAAAAATTAGTTTTGCCACCAATTTGGTTATATTTAGCTTAGTTACCAGTCGAGTATTAGGAACGGTTTTATTACAGAGAAAATTATGGAAGAAAATGAAATTTGCATAATGGGATTCTGGGTAATAGATCCCATATTGATGATGTATGTATAGTTCTTATAAATTAATGGAATAAAGAGGTCAGTACAGTGGAGAAGGTACCTGCCCCATAGAGCTTACAGTCGAAGTGGCAGCGTGTTAATGTAGCCTCCCTACATTACAAGGTCTGACATGGTAAGCTGCCCCCCCATAATTTGGTGGGCTCTACCACCTGAGATGAGTTTTTTTTAATTCACCTCATAGCAGCAGCCCCCTGCAGTTAACATGCCTGTATGTATGTTTTTATAATGTGGGAGGAAAGGGCAAACCCCAGTGGAAACCCACTTGGACCCAAGGAGAACAGACTCCTTGCAGATAGTGTTGTGGTCGGCATAACAAAAAAGGCAAAGTTGTACTCGCAACTTTAAAGTACAGGTATAGGACCCATTATCTGAAAACCTGTTATCCAGTAAGTACTGGAAGGTCATCTACCGTAGACTCCATTATAAACATGTAATTCTAATTTTTAGAAAAAGGGTAGCTTGTACCCCTTATTTGGGGCAGAACAGTCCTATTGGGTTTATTTAATGGTTAAATGATTCCCTTTTCCCTGTAATAATAAAACAGTACCTGTACTTGATCCCAACTAAGATATAATTACCCCTTATTGGGGGCAGAACAGCCCTATTGGGTTTATTTAATGGTTAAATGATTCCCTTTTCTCTGTAATAATAAAACAGTACCTGTACTTGATCCCAACTAAGATATAATTACCCCTTATTGGGGGCAGAACAGCCCTATTGGGTTTATTTAATGGTTAAATGATTCCCTTTTCTCTGTAATAATAAAACAGTACCTGTACTTGATCCCAACTAAGATATAATTACTCCTTATTGGGGGCAGAACAGCCCTATTGGGTTTATTTAATGGTTAAATGATTCCCTTTTCCCTGTAATAATAAAACAGTACCTGTACTTGATCCCAACTAAGATATAATTACCCCTTATTGGGGCAGAACAGCCCTATTGGGTTTATTTAATGGTTAAATGATTCCCTTTTCTCTGTAATAATAAAACAGTACATGTACTTGATCCCAACTAAGATATAATTACCCCTTATTGGGGCAGAACAGCCCTATTGGGTTTATTTAATGGTTAAATGATTCCCTTTTCTCTGTAATAATAAAACAGTACCTGTACTTGATCCCAACTAAGATATAATTACCCCTTATTGGGGGCAGAACAGCCCTATTGGGTTTATTTCATGGTTAAATGATTCCCTTTTCTCTGTAATAATAAAACAGTACCTGTACTTGATCCCAACTAAGATATAATTACCCCTTATTGGGGGCAGAACAGCCCTATTGGGTTTATTTCATGGTTAAATGATTCCCTTTTCTCTGTAATAATAAAACAGTACTTGTACTTGATCCCAACTAAGATATAGTTACCCCTTATTGGGGGCAGAACAGCCCTATTGGGTTTATTTAATGGTTAAATGATTCCCTTTTCTCTGTAATAATAAAACAGTACTTGTACTTGATCCCAACTAAGATATAATTACCCCTTATTGGGGGCAGAACAGCCCTATTGGGTTTATTTAATGGTTAAATGATTCCCTTTTCTCTGTAATAATAAAACAGTACTTGTACTTGATCCCAACTAAGATATAATTACCCCTTATTGGGGCAGAGGGAGTTGACTTAAAGTATGGAAATTCAAATTACGGAAAGATCCCTTAGCCGGAAGACCCCAGTTCCCAAGCATTCTGGATTAGAGGTCCCGTACCTGTATTAGGCATAGGTGTTATGAGTTAGAATTCATCCAGACAGACGGCAGAAGATCTTGTGTCTTTGCAGGGCCAGAATTAAAGTCATGACTGTGGTTATTGAGAGCAGCACTGCTGCCCAGTGAGCCGCTGTATATACTGTACATAGAGTAGCAATGGGACACTGTGGGTGCTGTTACTGTGACAGGGAAGCTTTCCAAGCTGATCCCTTGTATGAGCCACTGGCTGCAGCTGCTTGTGCTGAAGGAGTTAGGTTTTTGTTTTTTTACTTACTGTTTTTCTGATGTTTGTGTTCTCTTCCTTTCTCTCAGGCTCATTCACAGCAGCAGATAAGACTGTGGGCTGGTGGAGATGTTCCAATCACAAACAGCGATTCCTACCCTCAGATCTTACCTCACAAACCAACTCCCAGTCAGCCGCAGCATTTTCACGGAAACGAACCACATCATCCTCACCCGCTGTATCATCACGTCAACCGGCCGCACTACCACCGGCAGCTCATCACTTCCTCCTCTCCGCAAATCCCAGAGTCTATGGAGCTCAGCTTGGGACACAGACACCCCCAGTCTTCCTCTTCATTGCACCCACACCACCCTAGCTTAGACTGCACTCCCTTTGGCTCCTCAAACTTACACTTAGGAGTATCTGCTTTTCGGACTAGAACAGTCAGCGGGCATAACGACTCGGGCGTGCCTCTGAATTACCCCTACTCTAGCAACACATCCAGCATGGTTGGACCACCTCATATCCGAAACAGGACGGAAACGGAAGAGAGTGCGATGTTAGGCGTTTGTGTTCCTCAGAGTACAGCAGCGAGTTCTTGATGATTCTTTAATGTAAAAATAAAGCCATACCAATAATAGAAATACTGAATTTCGAAGGAGGGCTGACAGGCTTGGAAGGGTGGGGTTGTGGAAAAAGGGTGAGCTGGCTTTTATCACAACCATCAAAAAAAAAAAATGTCAAGGTTTAGCTGTTAATGTGAATTGTTTATTTATTAAAAAACACAAAAAAAAAAAAAAAAAAAAAATCACTACGAGAGGAGTGTGAAGTGTGTGTTGACCATACGAAGCAGTTTTAACAGACTTCAACTGGACTGCTCTTCTTTTTGTTTTTTTGTTTTTTATTTTACCTTTTATTTTATTTTTTTTTTTAATTGCTTTTGACACACTGGTAGATGTTAACCTGTGCAAAGACTTCAAGACATTTCCAATGCTTCCATTTCTATCATAATTTTTTTCCTCTTCAGAAGAAGCAGGAGAAGCCCAGACTTACTTTGCACGTCAGTGAACTCGTTTACAGGCCAAAACATCACTCTGCAAAACACTGTCTGTGCCAGTTGCCCTCTGCTGCCATTTTGCCATTCATATAGACCCCCCCACCCCACCGTGTCGCCCCCTCTCCCCCCCCAACCCACCCTGCTAGGGTGCAGATACTGCACGTCACTGGAATAACCTTGGCTGCTAACTCCACTCTCTCAACTGGAATTGCTGCTAAAACTCTTAAACCTAAAAGGTTCCCATGTCTTTTATTTATGACTTCATCTTCGGTTGGTTTTAGCTGTTTCAGGAAAGATTTCTAGGAGCCATTTTATTCTTTTACAGATTAATGCTGCAGAAGTTCAGTGTTTCCCATCTTGTCTCTCAACCCCTCCCGACTTTTATTTGTTTGTTTATTCCCCCCTCCCCGATCCTTTTTAATTAATTTTATACACTGAATTCTGTTTTTAACACTACAAAAATGACTACATTTATTACCCCCCTTTATGAATTTGATTACGTCGGCCTCTGTTCCGTGCGTCCAATGGCGGCGCACCCCTTGTTTCAGTATTAAAACCTGTCCATTACAGTTCTAGATGCTGTAACAATAGGGGGGTTTCTGTTTTATTTTTATGCTTTCAAAAATGTAAAAACAAAAACCTGTCCTTTTTTTTTTTTTTTTTCATATCTCTGTGGATAGTAACGTACTGTTTTTATTTTTATTTTTTTTAATTTATTGTACCAAAGATGGTATTGAGGCATCACTTTAAACTATCAGACATGTAAATTGATTGTCTTTTTAAATGTTTTACTTTCCCTTTTTTTTTTCTCCCCCATTTTTTTTTGTGTTTTTAATTGGGCTTACAAAAGAAATACTGAATCATGTGTAGTTGCTGTTCGGACTCCAAGGGCCGTTCAACATTCATGTTTGTTTCAAGTATTGGTGTTTTGGAGGATCCTAAAACAATAAAGTAATCGACAGCTACAGAAGATCCGAGGGTCTGATTGTGTTTGGGAAGCGCGAAACGTTTTTTTAAAGGCAACGTTAAGAACGACGTGCTGTGAAATGTGTTTTGGAAATAGACATGTCTGTCAATAACCTTCTTACTAAGGCTAATGGGTAAAATGAACCCGTTTTTAACGATTTTCCCTTTTTACTTTCCCTTTTTCTTTCATTTCCAGACTCCGTGTATGCCAAACCCCCCCCCCCCCCCAGGAACTGTGTACTGTCCGGCATGCTTGTTACCCATCAATTTACTATGCTGTTTTTCATTTCTGCTTTTGTATATCAGAGTTTATTAATGTTATTAATGCACATTTAATCTAGTAAAGAAATTTTTGTTTTTTCTTAAAGCCTCCAATTATAAAATGTATAGTAATGTGGCAATTTAATAGGCTTTAAGCTCTTTTTATTTTTGTTAATTTATTTTTTTTTTTTTTCTCTTTCTTCTGTTACACCAATTCTCCTTCAAAACGGGAAAACAAAACGATTTTTACTTGCGCAGCGTTACAGGGTATTTTTTGATTGTAAAAGGAAGTAAACGAAAAAAAAAAAACCATTCTAAAGACTTTGTTCTCTCACAGTTGTGTAACTGTAACTGAAACACTTACCCATACATTGTCTATCATTATGGAAACTGCAAATATGAGTGTAACTTAACTATCATTTGCTCCTTTCACTCCGATTGTTCTCATCTACTACGTGACTTTCTCTTTTCAAGTATAGACCATCTTTCTACTGCACAAGAGATCAATAAATGAGGCACTGCTTTGGACTTCTGCATCTCGCAGTGTAACTTGTTACTAGCCGTGGGCCGTATGGGGGATCTACTACGTTATTACTCTCTCGCTGCTGCTTTGCTCATTTATCAGCAATGATCTGGGCAGGGGGTTATAATTACGTTCTGTACAGTTATGCACTTGAGCTTGCTTTATCCTCCTATGATTACGTTCTGTACAGTTATGCACTTGAGCTTGCTTTATCCTCCTATGATTACGTTCTGTACAGTTATGCACTTGAGCTTGCTTTATCCTCCTCAGAGGATTTCACTAATTCTTTGATATGTGCATGTTTTGTTTTTCACCCAACTTTGCAAGTTAATCTTTTAATTGCTAATTTACACCTTAAGGGTTTGGCTTGCTACAAAGGTCCAGCCCAGGTATATAGGGCGCTACAGCCTAAAGGTGGTCATACACGTTAAGATTTGCTCGCTTGGCAACCTCACGATCTTCTCCAGATATCCTTACCTACGGGTCGGCGATATCGGGTGAATTTAGACTAATTCAGGGCCAAACAATTGAATTAGAATGACGGTAATGGGCGCTTTCAGTTCGAAGACTGCATCAACGAGCCAATGCGGCCCCCGATCCAACTACATTTTTAACCTGACCAATCGATATCTGGCACGATAAGCTGCCAAATTAATCTAAGGGACCCATATCGGCAGCTAGGATCGGCCCGTGTATGGCGACCTTAAGGAGCACTGGCAAAATGGCTGCTGTAGGCCTGGAAATTTAGTGCTTTATAGGGGTTGTTCACTGTTGAATTAACTTTTAGTAGCATGTAAAGCCGGGATCCCCAACCTTTTATACCCGGGAGCCACATTCAAATGGAAAAAGTGTTAGGGAGCAACACAAGCAAGAAAAAAAAGTTCCGGGGGTGCTAATAAGAGCTATAATTGGCTATTTGGTAGCCCCTATGTGGCCTGGCAGCCTATAGAAGGCTCTGTTTGGCTTTACACTGGGTTTTATGCAACCAAAACTTGCCTCCAAGTCAGGAATTCAAATATAACTCTCTGGTTTGGGGGCACTGAGAGCAACATGTTGCCACTGGTTGGGGATCACTGATGTAAAGAGTAATATTCTGAGACAATTAACAGTTGGTCTTTGTGTTTTTAGTTATTTCATTTTCACTTCAGGAGCTCTCCAGTTTGGAGTTTCAGCAGTTATTTGGTTGCTAGGGTTCCAGTTAACTTAGCAGCCAGGGGGTGGTTTGGATGAGAGGCTGATATATGAATAGGGAAGGGACTGAATAGAAAAGAAAGTTACACAAAGTAACAATAAAACTGGAGCCTCACAGAGCAACAGGTTTTGGCTGCCGGGGTCACTGACCCCCATTTGTAAACTGCAAAGAGTTAGAAGGAGAAGGCAAATAATAATAATAAAAAAAAAAAGTATATAACAAATAATGAAGGCCAATTGCTATATATTAGAATCAACCGTTCTCTAACACTAAATATTAATGTAAAGGTGAACCGCCCCTTTAAGAAGGCAAAGTGCTATCAGCAGGATAATGGATTCTGGGGCTGGCACTGCTACAGGGTAACAAAATGGTGTTTGGCTACTTATAGAGAGCATACTGTCTGCAATCTGCCCCAGTACCATGTTATTGTTCCATTGTTAAAAAGTGCACTTTTCACTTTTTGTAGCTTTGTGTATGGGTCACAGTGATTCTTCTCTAAATCAGGAATTGTTTAAAGGAACAGTTCAGTGTAAAAATGAAACTGGGTAAAATAAAAAATATTTCTAATATAGGTAGTTGGGCAAAAATGTCATCTATAAAGGCTGGAGTGGGCAGATGTCCAACATAATAGCCAGAACACTACTTCCTGCTTTATAGCTCTCTAACCTCTTAGTCAGTGACTTTAGGGGGAGGGGCCACATGGGACATAACTGTCAGTTTGCATTTGGATCTGACCTGCTCACAAACTAAAGGTGCCCATACACGGGCCGATTCTAGCTGCCCATATTGGTCCCTTAGTCCAACTCAGCAGCTTATCGGGCCGTGTATGGGCACTACCGACGGGCCTGAAATTGTCCAGATATCGATTGGGCAAGTTAAAAAAAATTCAGTCGGATCGGAGCAGATGCGGTCCCCTGAACTGCCTGTGCCCATTACAGTCATTATAATTCAATCATTTGGCCCCAGGGCCAAACAACCAAATTAGCCTGAATTCACCCGATATCACCCACCTGTAGGTGGGGATATCAGGAGAAGATCCGCTTGCTTGGTGGCACCTTAACTGACAGTTATGTCCTATGTGTCCCCCCCCTAAAGTCACTGACTAACAGCTTAGAGAGCTATAAAGCAGGAAGTAGTGTTCTGGCTATTATGTTAGACATCTGCCCACTCCAGCCTTTATAGATTACATTTTGCCTAACTAACTAAATTAGACATATTTTTTATCTTACACAGACTGTCTATTTTACCCAGTTTCATTTTTACACTGAACTGTTCCTTGAAATATTTTGAGAGCGCTAGATCGCTCTATAAAGGAAACAATCGCCGTATGAACTGCTCTGCTCTAACGAGTAGGAGGGGTCAGAAATTCCTTCTCTTCTGAGCACATCCCATACCTGTGAAGTGATAAACATTTTGATTCCAATAGTATAAATACACATAGCGGCTTACATACATACCATACACACGGGTTTGTACTGTGACTCTTATTAATCATAATCAGATCTCTCCGACCCTCGGCACAAACCATTTCTCATTTATAGATCCAGTAGATTTCTCCTACAGGAGGCAAAGTTACCATTCCGTACCAGTATGTTGGAGGCAGTAGATGTCCCTCCTATGAGTGTAACACATTTCCCTGGGCCATACACCCTCTCGCTTTAGCGCATTTTCCCTATTTCCCCATATCTATTTTGGTTGCCCAGCATACAATAGACAATGTACATACCAAAATGTAGGCAGGCAGAGTATGGCACGCACAGGCAGCATAGGGCAGGCAGATTATGACCCACACAGGCAGCATAGGGCAGGCAGAGTATGGCACACACAGGCAGCATAGGGCAGGCAGAGTATGGCACACACAGGCAGGGGAGGGCAGGCAGAGTATGGCACACACAGGCAGGGGAGGGCAGGCAGAGTATGGCACACACAGGCAGGGGAGGGCAGGCAGAGTATGGCACACACAGGCAGCATAGGGCAGGCAGAGTATGGCACACACAGGCAGCGTAGGGCAGGCAGAGTATGGCACACACAGGCAGGGTAGGGCAGGCAGAGTATGGCACACACAGGCAGCATAGGGCAGGCAGAGTATGGCACACACAGGCAGCGTAGGGCAGGCAGAGTATGGCACACAGGCAGCATAGGGCAGGCAGAGTATGGCACACACAGGGAGCATAGGGCAGGCAGAGTATGGCACACACAGGCAGCATAGGGCAGGCAGAGTATGGCACATACAGGCAGCATAGGGCAGGCAGAGTATGGCACACACAGGCAGCATAGGGCAGGCAGAGTATGGCACACACAGGCAGCATAGGGCAGGCAGAGTATGGCACACACAGGCAGGGGAGGGCAGGCAGAGTATGGCACACACAGGCAGCATAGGGCAGGCAGAGTATGGCACACACAGGCAGCGTAGGGCAGGCAGAGTATGGCACACACAGGCAGCGTAGGGCAGGCAGAGTATGGCACACACAGGCAGGGTAGGGCAGGCAGAGTATGGCACACACAGGCAGGGTAGGGCAGGCAGAGTATGGCACACACAGGCAGCATAGGGCAGGCAGAGTATGGCACACACAGGCATGACTGACAGCTCAAATTTTTAATTACAATTACTTTAACTTTCCATTCAGAACTTCATTGATATCACCCAGATGGCAAATGCATAAGATTTTGGGGGGATACAAAGCTCACCTTAATAACAGTGCCCACTAAATGGCGCCGGCCTGCTGGCTAGTTCCACCACTGAAAGCAAGCTGTGCCCTCTTATATCATTGCAACATTTGCAGTGTAACTTTGATTCTTATAGAACCACTAAGGGGGGAATTCACAAAAAATGCCAGCAAAGGAAAATGTCACCTAAAAATGTCATATTTGTGCCAACGCATTCACAGATCACAGGGAATCATTTAACCATGAAATAAACCCAATAGGGCTGTTCTGCCCCAATAAGGGGTAATTATATCTTAGTTGGGATCAAGTACAGGTACTGTTTTATTATTACAGAGAAAAGGGAATCATTTAACCATTAAATAAACCCAATTGGGCTGTTCTGCCCCCAATAAGGGGTAATTATATCTTAGTTGGGATCAAGTACAGGTACTGTTTTATTATTACAGAGAAAAGGGAATCATTTAACCATTAAATAATGTCAGAAGGTTTTCATGTCCTGTAAGTGTGTAACAGCCCTCTCCCCCCAAAACACATGTATGGGTGTCTCAGTGTAACAATGAGTGAATAAGTGTAAAAAATGTGTGTGTGGTTGAAACTCACCGGGGGGCTCTTGGCCAATTGTGCAGATCTCACACGGTGCTGACTGGGTTTAGAATATTCACTGTTTCACTTTATGTTTTTCTGGGGGGCAAAAAAATTCTCAGTATTTCCCAAAGAAGAATGAGGGGGCCATACACGGCACAGCCACAATTTTGTTGCTCTGATTGAGTAGTGCAGGGGCTCTTGAGGCAGTAGCGCCGGTGGGCCCTGCACCCCCCAGATAGAGTACATATGGCCATTCCGTGTGTGACCCCCCCAGTCTTACAGCTGCCACCACAATGTCCTGGTCTTTCTGGAACAGGAGATGCGGTTCCTCTCCACTTTCTCATTTGCCCATTTTCCATGAATTGGCCAACATGGCGCATCAGCAAACCTGCCTGATCCCTAAACCGCCCAATATCCATCGTACATGTATATCAACCTACTGATCCTGGGGAAGTTGGTACTGAGCCACAAACCCCATTTTCATTGGACTCTGGCCTGGGGCGGAACTCATGGGACTTTTACCCTGGGTTTGGCATTTCAATCTACTATGTGGGTATCTGGGTAATTGTGACTATAAGAATAAGTAAACATTAAAAAGTGAATGTTAACTGGCAAAATAAGGAATTTGTAACAACAGCGCCACTTGCTGGTCAGTTCCTGTAACGGTACAGAGAGATATCCCTTCAGAAGGGAAAAAGAAGCCCCAGATGCCCTTTCCCATCTCCTTCCTGAGCAACATCAGAACCCTTCTCTGTTTTCCTTCGGAAGGGATATCTCTCTGTCTGTACAGTTACAGGAACTGACCAGCAGGAGGAGCTGTTGTTAATAAAAACTTCAATAGCTCTGAAACAAATAATGTAACATGCAAAAGTGGTTAGAAAAGCAATTTTATATTGTTTTTAAGGTTTACTTATCCTTTAGTTAATATCTTTGATTGTTATATACCATTGATATTCCAGTGGACCAGTCTGACTCTGGGCAACCTTGGGATCACTAATAGCCCTGGTCTATACACAGATATAGGAACCGGGCTTGGTTGCTCTTTGACTTTGGAATGAGTGGTATCACCGGGCCGAGGTTCTGAGGGCTCTGTGAGGCTTTAGAGAGAAGCTTATAGATGCCTGTGAGTGTAAGAAGGGATTTTAGAAGATCACCAAACAATGGAACATCATCCATTCCACTGGAAGATGATCTACAAGAGGAGTAGATGTCAGGCAACTGCCAACGTGCCCCAAGAGCAGAACCCAAGATGCTGAAATAGGTCTCTGTGAACCCCAGAATTTCATCACAGGACCTATGAGTAGAACTGTCCAAACACAGAAAGATCCATTTGTTTGGTGAGGTTGCCCAACGAGCAGATCTTTCCCAGATAGTCTCACCTTGAGGTGGGCAACATCAGATGGGATGCAAAGTGAGGACCCCATCAATGAGCCAGTGCTCCTCACCCCGATGGGATTTTTAAACGTGCTCTGCCCAATTTTCAGCAAATATTGGGGTGGTCTATCAGTAGCCCGAGTGTGGCAACCGTAAGTATTGCCTCTACTGATGCTAAAGTGCATGGTTGTACCATTAAAAACAACATCTACGGTGGAGGTGGCCCAGGAGGAAACCATTGCTGCCCAGAGAGAAGATCAGGGCAAGACTAAAGGTCCCTTATGAACAGCCAACGAGCAGGACCAGGGAACAGTGCGCTCCGGGCAACCGAGGCAGTTATTCGGCCACAGTACATGGTGGAAATGTTATTGTTTGGGGCCGCTTGGTTGGATGAGGGCCCCATCATTACTGAAACCACTATGAACTCTTCATTGAGTATCCTCAACAGGAACCCACCTGTCAGATTGAAGCTCTGCTGAAAGTGGACCTTCCTACATGGCCCTGACCCTAAACATTCCAGTAAATCCAAGGATCGGGCTCGGTGGGGAGGAGCAGGAACACATTCTCCTATTGGACGTCAGACTGACAGTTATAATTAGTGCCTGCAAGGGGCAACACTGGGAATTAGAGCCATGGGGGTATTCACTTTCCCCAAAGAAGGAAATCTGTTCATTTTTGGTTGGAAAGTCAACGTTTCCCCATTTTGCTTCACCTCAATCTTTAGTGTTTGACCGGAGATCAGATATTGAGATGCCGACAAACATTAAGTAAAACCCCCATGGAAGGAATTTGCTTATTGACAGGACTGTATTGCTGTTATAGACACAGCCGGACCCATTCACTGCTCTTACCGACTCCTGAATACAGCATTAGCCTGTTTGGCAAGAGGTACCAGGGCTTTGGTTCTGCTGGAGCCGGATGTAATGGATCAGTCACTTTCAGTGCATAGAAATGGATTCTGACCAGCTTATCCCTCACTGCTCTGACTGACCCCAGTATATGTTGGTTCTGCAGGGTGGAAATGTCCTGACCTGAATATACTGATAATCTAAACATAAAGCCATTATACATTAATCCCATATTTCACTAAACTCTGCTGCCCCCTAGTGTCTTTCTGCTGCATAATACACTGCACTACTGGTACAATGGCCCGACTAGTGACACCCGTCCCTATACCCTCTGTACAAGCCCGGCCAAAGGGTCAGTGGCACCGACAAGCTGCCTATGGAGCCAATTCAGTGACAGGGCTGAAATTACAGTGAAATATGATTTTCTGCCCCAGCAGCCATGCATGATGTACCCTGTATGTATAAAGCAGGCCTGGGCATCACTGATGGTGAGTGCATAATATATTCCACTAACATTGCCCTCAGCCAATCAGATCTGCTCTGACAAGTCAATCTTTAGGCAATTGCCACAAATGCCGTTTGCCATCTGTATGGGCATCATAACAGATAAGTAAAGCCTAATTAATCTAATGGGGGTACCAGACATTGTGGCTCTTCAAGCCTTTCCTTATCATTTCTGGGACCAGCAGAACCCATGCAGCCAGCAGAGCCTAAGTGCAAAAATCACACTATCCAGGAAAATGTAATACATATTGTTTCCTACATTTTGTAACCCATAGCAACCAATAAGATGCTTATTTTTAAACATAAGACCATTAACTGCTGTTTGGTTGCTATGGCTTACTAGACCTAAGACCATTTCATTACTTTAGCCCCATTGTACCTTGCCCTAATGGGCCACTGGCCCAAATACGAGAGACTGGGAGAGCACAACTATACATTTGGCCACCATCTGTCAGGGTTCAAACCCTTTTGTCCCCACCCCCTTCATTCACATGAGAAACACAGGAGGAGCCTGGGAAGGAGGCAGGGCCCAAGCTTCGATCGGTACCAATTCCAGAGTCAGATTCTCACACACTGGCGCTTTAATTAAAATAAAGAATTTCCATCTCTCGTTTGTCTTTCAATATCAATTTTTTCCTCTTTCTTACAAAACATAAAAAGATAATTCTTTGCGCTTCCCATAGAAACTTCCAGCATAGAAATAAGCAAACACAGAAACCAACCCCCCCACCCGCACACTAAGGATGGAGTCACGGGGCCCTGTTTTGCCTTCATTCGCCAGTATGAGGTGCTGGAGCGAGGGGAGTGGGCAGTGGGAAAGGGGCGGGGCAGCTAAATAAAGGCGATTAATCGTTTCGTTCTTTGTTAGAAAAAAAAGAAAACCTATAAAATAACGGTCTGTGGCCTCAGGTGAAGCAGAGACGGCAACTCTGTGGCCCCCGGCTACTATAAGCAGCAACTGTAGTTACCGCTCATGACAGCTAGGGGGCCACTAGTTCCTACCCTGCCCCCACATTATAAAAGGCCACAGACAAAATCAGTCCTGTACATTGCAATGGTTAACAAATCCCGGCACCATTAACCCATTAATGTCAGTCTCTGGCTGGGAAAGTTCTCCGAGTAAAGTCCTTTACAAGGATCTTCAGTTCAGTTTTGATCATTTCTTCTGTTTGGCCGGCGGCCTGGATAGGGGGGGAGAAATAAGCGATTTAATTTGCTGTCCAACAGGGGGAATGAGTTACTGCATTACAGTAAAGCAAGACATCTTACCTGTATATCCCGACCACCACGGCGTGATCTCTCTCGTACGGCTCCAGCGTCAGCTGCTCCTGCGGCTTCATGTTCTCTTGTTGCATCTTCTTTACTTCTGCAGCAAAAACAGCCTCTGGGGCTGCCGTGGAGTCAATGCAGTTTGCCTGAGGGGGGAAAAAGTTTCAAGACATTGGTACTTGTACCCGAAATCAATCAATACAGAACCCAATAAAGACACGGGGACAAGGACACATGGGCAAGGCCCCTCTGCACCTTCAGCCTCACTTCCTTCCTTGGGTAAACAGTACAGGTATAGGACCAGTTATCCAGAATGCTCGGGACCAAGGGTATTACGGATATGGGGTCTTTCCGTAATTTGGATCCCCATACCTTAAGTCTACTAAAAAATCAATAAAGCATTAAACCCAATAGGGCTGTTCTGCCCCCAATAAGGGGTAATTATATCTTAGTTGGGATCAAGTACAGGTACTGTTTTATTATTACAGAGAAAAGGGAATCATTTAACCATGAAATAAACCCAATAGGGCTGTTCTGCCCCCAATAAGGGGTAATTATATCTCAGTTGGGATCAAGTACAGGTACTGTTTTATTATTACAGAGAAAAGGGAATCATTTAACCATGAAATAAACCCAATAGGGCTGTTCTGCCCCCAATAAGGGGTAATTATATCTTAGTTGGGATCAAGTACAGGTACTGTTTTATTATTACAGAGAAAAGGGAATCATTTAACCATTAAATAAACCCAATAGGGCTGTTCTGCCCCAATAAGGGGTAATTATATCTTAGTTGGGATCAAGTACAGGTACTGTTTTATTATTACAGAGAAAAAGGAAATCAGTTTTAAAATTCTGAATTATTTGATTAAAATGGAGTCTATGGGAGATAGACTTTCCGTGATTCTGAGCTTTCTGGATAATGGGTTTCCGGATAAGGGATCCCATACCTGTACCTGGTGGCAGCACCCGTGTCACCCCTAAATTTTTATGAATGCCCATCATGAAAACCAAAGCCCCCACCAATACAAAAACCAAGGACAGTTGCCCACCTTGATGGATATGACAAAATGGCCTCCGTTCTTCAGGAAGTTATGGGCGTTGAGGGCGACGATCCTGGTCTGATCAGGCTGCGCCACATCCGCAAAGACGACGTCCACCATTCCTGCAGCGAGAGCCAAAACGCAATGTTACACTGGGGATTTGGGTCAGGGGGCAGTTTTAACAGCAGCCCCAATGAATCCCGTTATAAAGAGACAGTCGACAGGGCGGCCGAGAGCGCTACAGACTGAACCGTATCCCACTCACCTACTAACATGCGGTACTTGTGTGGGTGCCGGGCGTCTTCGATCACTGGAATGATGTTTGTCCGTTTCTTTGCCACGTTGATGAGATCACGGCCGGATCTGTGGGAGAACTCGACGGCGTAAACCAGCCCTTCCTGGAACAGAACCAGCAGAACCACCATTATACCAGTCTCTTGGAAGCCAGCAGGGGGCGCACACGTCCCTCCCGTAGCAGCCCCACTGTACAACCAAACATTACACCCCCCCCCCCCCAGCACAGAGACCACATGACCAAGTACTTACGGGGCCCACAACATCGGAGACGTGCGAGACGGTGGTTCCAGATGCAGCTCCCAGATACAGCACTTTGGCGCCGGGCTTTATGTGAATCTGATCCACTCCTCCCAAAATGGCCGCCGCGATCTTCGACCTGAAGGGGTTCCAGGCTCTGTACTCCGTCTTGACTTCCCCATCCTGGAAAAAGAAATGGCGCCAGGTTACTGCGAGTCCGTGAATCAGAACCACCACTCACACCAAGGATACTCCGCATACGCTGAACTGCAACTCCCATCACCCAGAAGCACCCACTGCCCAGCCAATCAGAACCTTGCTTTCAGGGGCACTCACCTCCACAGAGATTCGCTTCTCCCCATACACAGATTCCCCAGGAACAAGGTTTTTGGTCACGAGTGCGTCTTCCTTCCCGCGGCAGATAAATATTCCTGCGAGAGGCAGAAGGGGGCGGTTACTTACTGGGGCCCAATGGGAAAGGTGGGTTGTTTCTAGGTAGGTGGGTGGGTTTAGCTTCCCATTCACACTGTACCTTCATGTCTGTGTGGCTCGACTATCACTTTCCTTCCTGCTCCAAATCCGCCTCTTCCTCCGCGTCCTCCTCGGGGGCCGCCTCTGCCCGGAGACTTGAATCCCCCTAAAAGTGAAGTTATAAGTCATGTGACCATGAGCAGACCCCTAAATATCTTAATAGGAATCGATATATAGGGAAACATAGAAGCAATAGTCTCTGAAGCCAGTACCCCCGTACTTCTGACTTTCAAATGGGGGTCACTGACCCCGGCAGCCAAACCCTATTGCTCTGTGAGGCTCCAGTTTTATTGTTATTGTTACTTTTTATTCCTTATCTTTCTATTCAGCCCCCTCCCCTATTCATATACCAGTCTTTCAATCAAACCCCCCCCCCCCCCTCGGGTTGCTAAAGTAATTTGGATCTTAGCAACCAAATAGCTGCTGAAACTACAAGCTGGAGAGCTGCCAAACAAAAACTGAATAAAAAAAAACTACAAATAAAAAATGAAGACCAATTGCAAACTGTCTGAGAATATTACTCTCTACATCATAACTAACAGTTAACAGAAAGGGCAGAGAACCCTTTAGAAGCAAAACCATGATAGTTCTACTGAAACTTAGGAAGTTCTCGAGTCTCACCTCTGAATCCTCCTCGGTCTCCAAATCCTCCTCGGCCTCCGAATCCTCCTCGGCCTCCGAACCCTCCTCGGTCACCTCCTCCACCGCGGCCACGAAATCCTCCTCTTCCTCTACCTCCTCCTCTGTCTCCAAAGCCTCCTCTGTCTCCGTATCCACCTCGGCCTCCTCTGGGGCTGAATCCTGCAAAGCAAACGATGGGGTCAGCACAACTCCCAATACCCTGCAGGGAGGATTAAGGTGGAGCCCCTGGAGGTTATACGGTCACGGGGGGGGGGGGGGGGGGGAAGGGGTACGGGGGGGACTCTAGTGGGTATAGATAAGAACCCCCTATACAGGATGCCCCCGGCAGTTACTGTGCCGCAGGCCAGTGGGATTATAAAGAAGGAAGGGACAATAACAAACTTGTACATGGAACTGCAGAACAGTGGAGCTGCCCCCCCCACAAACAGCGGCTGTAGGTTGGGTGAGAGTGTGAGCTACACAAGTCTCAATAATACCAGGATCATTATGACCCAAAATACTTTAATGAGACTGGGGAGGAAGGGGTAAATACTTTGTGCAATATGGACCTAACGGGTCTGACAATGGCCCAGATGCTGAACTGCAGGGCTGAGTCAGTTGCAGCAGGACCGAAGCCCAATAACAAACTGGAAGCAGAGAAATATTAAACAATCATAACAGCCTGAAAGAGACCCCCCTCCTCCTCCTCCATTACTATATAAAGGAAAAGGTTCTGATGGGGGGGGGGGGGGTAGATAACCAGGTCACATCTGCCCCCCTATTTGAGCACAGGGATGAGATATATATATATATATATTACAGAGTGAGTGCAAGCTCAGCGGCCAAGAGTGCAGGCTAGATGCCCCTCATTATTATCCTGTATGTGTGCGCCTGGGGGCTGTGTAAGCACGTGACTAGGGCAGATTTAAAAATAATAAAAAATAAAAATAATTAGTGGAAATATTGTGGCCCAACGTTTCGGTGCCGAGTGTGCGGCCTTCTCCGGGGAGAGCCAAATAGATAGAGAGCGATAGATAATGGGCTTCACTAACTCCGGGCCGGGGGCAGCACATGGGCCGCACACACACAGTCGCACCGAGAGTAAGAAATCGCAGCTGCGACTCCCTGTCTCGGTTCCCGTGCGACATTACGGGCCGGTATATTCCCGGTATATAGGGGAAGGGAATGGGTTACACACAGATCACTGACCCCCATGTGCGAAACCTCGGAACCAAGCCCAAGTGCTTCCCCTCTCCAACCCCCACAGCCCCCGGTACCCCAGCCCACACCCAGGGGGGCAGCAATGTGCTCCCGGGGGATTGAGGGGAAACTGGGAGCCGAAGCCCCGGACCCACCTGGCCTCATGGCTGCTCCGACCGCTCTCACTGATATCCCACCACGTGTCCGACAGGGGAAATATCCCGTCAGCCTGTGCGTCTTCAGAATGGCTTTGCGCATGCGTAGCAGATTAGCGCCGAACAGATGCGGCGGCCATATTGGTTGGGGCGGAAGGATAACGCTTATAAAGCAGTTTGCGTTTATATTGGAATTTGCTTTCACAGCGGCACTTTATATAAATACTAGGAGCCATTTACACCTACCGCGGTGACTATTCCCGCGTCTCTCACACCCCAATGATTATTAAAGAGCTCCCATATTGTCTCCGGCTGAAGACATGCTGTGAGGATATTGGCGCTCTCGGTCCCTTATGTGTAATGTGAAGCAGCATGGCAGCGCCGTCAGGTACAGGTGGGGCGGATACACCGGGGCACATTAGGAGTTGATTCTCAGTGTAATGAGCGTTGTTTTGTTTGTAACTAATATGACCTTGTATATTAACTGCAACTCTGGAGCTCACAGGTTATGGTCTTAATGGCTTCTTGTTATATTAAATTACATATCTTTAATAGCTTTATCGCCATCTAGTGGCCTACTATAACTAGCACCATACAGTGTAATTACAATAACTAGCGCCATCTAGTGGCCTACTATAACTAGCCCTAACAATAACTAGCGCCATCTAGTGGCCTACTATAACTAGCACCATGTAGTCTAATTACAATAACTAGCGCCATCTAGTGGCCTACTATAGCTACCACCATATAATGTAATTACAATAACTAGCGCCATCTAGTGGCCTACTATAACTAGCACTATATAATGTAATTACAATAACTAGCGTCATCTAGTGGCCTATTATAACTATATAATGTAATTACAATAACTAGCGCCATCTACTGGTCTACTATAACTAGCACTATATAATGTAATTACAATAACCAGCGCCATCTAGTGACCTACTATAACTAGCACTATATAATGTAATTACAATAACTAGCGCCATCTAGTGGCCTACTATAACTAGCACTATATAATGTAATTGCAATAACTAGCGCCATCTAGTGGACCCTGAATAATTAGCATTCTCTTCTACTAACGCACCATGAATCGGGATATCGGGAGATAACATTTTTAAACCTGCCCGATTTCGGGACTGAGCAGTATCAATAGTCAGTGTATATTGCTTGGGATCAGCAGGCTGCCATACATGATTCAATAATCATATGAAGTGGCATATATGGCCTTTACAGGCAGTGGCATAACTTGGTGCTCCAGGCCCCCTGAAAACAAATCTTCAAAGGGGGCCGCAAAAAAAGGAGGCACTGCAATATAGTAGCCCCACCGTCTGAGCCCCCTGTCGCCAAGGCCCTAGCTGCAATATAGCTAGTTTTGCCACTGAATACAGGTGCTGCACTGTGCTGGCTCTAGAGCCACATTTGCTACTCTGCAGCAAGAGATACAAGGAAATAAAGGGTTAACAAAAATGAAAACAGATAAAACATTAGAACCCATCACCTCCTCCACCAGCCTGGGGTCCCTTGACTTAACAAGTTAATATGAACTCCAAACACTAAGCCACGTAACCCTAGCGTATAGCCCAGTGCTATAAGGGGAAGGCGACAGGAATCTGTATACACACAGGGCTCCAATACCCCCTAATTCAGGGGTGGCCAAAATGTCGATCGTGGTCCAACAGTTGTTCCCCCGTGGACTTCTGGTGCCTGCGTCTAAGCCGGGAAATGCGGAAGTGCGGCCCCCCTGCCCTAATTGTTATACAGCCCATTCCCCCCATACACCTCTATTCTGTTTGCCACTGTCTGTGTGTAACTGTTGTGCCAATGGGCTCTGGGTGTCAGGGTCTCTGTTAGTTTATAAGCAGCCCAGTCCCACACTCCGGATACACAAGCCCTATGATCACTGTATATTGCTTTCAGTACTATATTGGCTCTGGTGAGACTGTAGGAGTTGCCTTTATTTCACTCGCTGACCCACCCGCAGGCCTGACCCCGGGCCCATGAAACCCACAGTAGCAGCCGCTGGTACATAGGGAACTGGGAGTAATGAACTTGCTTCTCCGGCTCCAGCACTTGGGTTGCCATCTTTCCCCACAAGAAAACCAGATGCCGTATTATTTCTCCCCTAGTAACGAGCCTGGCAACTATTAGGGATTTTACTGGCCCAATGGCAACTCGACCTGAACCCCCCCCCCCCAACATCTTCCACTGTCCCTGGTTTATATCTGGTCTCCCTTTAGCACCACTGATGTTTTCCCTCTTGTGACTCCGCCCAATGGAAACCAGCCCCTCCCACCTCAGGGCAAATGCAATCAGGGCAAAGCACTAGCCCTACCCCTGAAAGGGAAATCCACCTTGTACTCCCGGTGCCGCTGTCTCTACCCAATGGCACGTTTAGCAGAGATCCCTGGCACTGATTTAGTCCCCACCAAACAATCCCTATATGCTCTAAGGCAGGATGGGGTAAGAGGAGGAGGAGTGAGCGCAAGGCCTTACCCATAAGCCTTCACTATTCCCCCTCTGCACCCTGGGACACATCCACACACTGTATATTGTCATTCTGTGTGTAACCCACTGACCAATAACAGAGGAGAATCTGGCAAAGGCTTCTGGGATATCAGGATAATGTATTTTAGCATTTTGATCTGACTGTGCATTGAGTTCTATTATTCCCGTGTTTCCTGCACAGGTTCCTAGAACTAAAAGTATATAATGTAATTTAATACTGACATTAAACCCAACTGGGAGCCGTCCCACTGCCCCCATAGATTTCCAGAGAACCTGACAAGACTTTATTACACATAAAAAGAAATTCCCCAATGAGAATTCTACTGAGCCACAATGTGACTGTAAGTGCAAGAGAAGTGACCAATGAGAATGCTGATTCCCAGCACTGTGTCAGGCCCCTTGCTGGTACCTTACATATAGAGATAATGATGGCATTTTTCCCGTCATTATATGGCACAGGAATCAGACATGGGGATAAAGGGACAGACTTGTTCAGTGCTGGGAAACTGTGCTTATTGCTCCCAACTCCAATTGCAGGAACAGAGAACAGGGAGCCGGATTTACTCACATCAGCTGGGATTCTCATTGGGGGATTTCTTGCATTTTAATGGGGATTTGGGGGAAAGTTTTATTGTACAATATTGCTTTAAGAATACACCTTTGATAAAGTACAGCTCTCAGAATGCCTTAACCTCGATATGCAGAGATTTGTAGCACAGTGTGGTTGATAAGTACAGTGTAATAGTGTTTAGTGTCCCTATAATATATCCCTTTGGCTGCTAATTAATGTTGGGATCATAAATTAGCAAGTTAATACCCATTCACTTACACAGGAAGAAGTGCCCTTGGGGGGGGGGGGGGGGGGGGGGGCGGCAATCAGTTAAAGGGGAACTAAACCCTGCTGCACAGCGCGGCTCAACCAAACCTTACTCAGCTGTTGCCGGACTACAAATCCCAGAATAATGTAACATATAATGAAGGGTGAGGCATGCTGGGAGCTGTAGTCCAGCAACATCAGGGCTGTATTCTTAAAGCAATATTGCCCAATAAAACTTTCCCCCATTAAAATGCAAGAAATCCCCCAATGAGAATCCCAGCTGATGTGAGTAAATCCGGCTCCCTGTTCTCTGTTCCTGCAATTGGAGTTGGGAGCAATAAGCACAGTTTCCCAGCACTGAACAAGTCTGTCCCTTTATCCCCATGTCTGTCAGTGGGACAGCGTTATGGTTGGGTTTACAGCCCCATTAAACTAACCAGCTACAGTTTAACTGGGAATAACCAACATCAAGGCTTCGACCTCTGCCGACAGTGAAAGTTCATGGGATACTGTGATCTAAACACTTTAAAGAAGCCGCAGTAATAGATCTTTGACCGACTCCCTATATAAGAGAGAATCTAAAGGGGCGGAGATTCACACCAGGAAGTTACTTATTTCTGCCACAGTATCTGCTATCCTGGTGGCCACACACTGAGAGATCTGCCACCAAATGAGTGGATCTTTTTTCACATATACCTACTTGATGGTGGATACCAGAATGATCAAATGGTTTGGCCCATTTTCAGCCAGATACTAGCAAACCTGTCAGAGGGCCCATACACAGGCCTTCAGGTAACAGATGTTCTATGAATACAATGGAAATCTACAGAGCTTATCTGCTATGTAACCTGTGCCTTTACTCCCAGCTTGAATGGCTGCCCCCGGGGCTACACAGCGGGGTATTTATATAAACTATAGTAGGGTTTCTGTAGCAAACACCCCAGCTGTACCGGTGCAGGAACGGCTGCCCCCGGGGCTACACAGCGGGGTATTTATATAAACTATAGTAGGGTTTCTGTAGCAAACACCCCAGCTGTACCAGTGCAGGAATGGCTGCCCCCGGGGCTACACAGCGGGGTATTTATATAAACTATAGTAGGGTTTCTGTAGCAAACACCCCAGCTGTACCAGTGCAGGAATGGCTGCCCCCGGGGCTACACAGCGGGGTATTTATATAAACTATAGTAGGGTTTCTGTAGCAAACACCCCAGCTGTACCAGTGCAGGAATGGCTGCCCCCGGGGCTACACAGCGGGGTATTTATATAAACTATAGTAGGGTTTCTGTAGCAAACACCCCAGCTGTACCAGTGCAGGGCAGCAGTACATAATTATTTTGATACACTTTCGTTTTATGGTGTTACTGTTCCTTTAACTACTTATATCAACCTGACTTTAGTTGGCCCTGTATTACTATTAAGATGTTGAGACACAAACAATCCACTTTTCCCCACCAGAATGCATTTAGAATATCCAGACTAGTAAATAAGGTATATAAATGATAAACCAAAGGGCAAACTTCTCCAATCTGGCCACTCTTCTGGGTTACTAACCAGCAACCTGGGCTTGTATGGGTTAATACGCCATCACAATGGCCAGTAGCCAGTGATGCCGACAGTCACATATAGCCAGATATAGGGCAATGGCACACAGGGCATTATCAGAGGCCCATTCTGATCAATGAAAAGAGGAACAGATCAGTTTTTTAGCAAGAGGCCAGGATGAACTTCCCCTTTAAATTCAGAACAGCTACCAAGAAAAGCTGCGCCTGAGTCAGATACAGAGACAGAACTTACCTACATTTATAGGTTTCTATTTAATTCAGATCTTCCCATTGCAATGACACCGAGCCCTGCTGACAGCTGAGAATAGATGCACAGGCCACTCAATTACAGTTAGCAATTAGTATTACACAGCATTAGCAGCCGGGAGTCCCACATCCGCAGGGAGTCAGCAACACCACCATAGTAGGTTTACGCTAGTTTAATCGCATTAGGCCCAGCTAATGAACAGACAGAGCTGGGATAACTCAATAAACATGACTTATTGGATTATTAAATAGCAGGAATGAAACAAGCATTCCGGGATTGATTTCGACTGTAAAAAAGAAATTCCAGCAGAGATGGCGTCTGAGGAGGTAAGTGCTTAGAAGTCAGGTCCTTCCTTCTTCAGGTTCTTGTAATCGATGGTTTCATTGTAAAACTGTAAAAAAGAAAAAAAGGACAATGATTTCACTATGCAGGGCACGAGGCGCAGAGAATGGCACAGGCGCACCCAGGGCACGAGGCGCAGAGAATGGCACAGGCGCACCCAGGGCACGAGGCACAGAGAATGGCACAGGCGCACCCAGGGCACGAGGCACAGAGAATGGCACAGGCGCACCCAGGGCACGAGGCACAGAGAATGGCACAGGCGCACCCAGGGCACGAGGCACAGAGAATGGCACAGGCACACGGACACACCAACACAGAATGGCACACTGACACTCTGGGTACAGGCACACTGACACACCGACAGAATGGCAGGGGCACTTTGACACTCAGGGCACGGGCACACCGACACAGAATGGCACAGGCAGACTGACACACCGAATGACACAGGCTTAATGTTACACCCAGGGCACAGGCAAACAGACACTTTGGCACGGGCACACTAACACACCCAGGACACAGAATGGCAGAAGTGCGGGTAGGGGCATGGGTACACTTGGCCAACATGTCACATAACCCTCAAAGCAACTGCATTTCTCGAGAAGACTTTACACATTTCCATTTCATAAGTGTGATGCAAGAAAAAGAAAAACACACACACACACACGACAGCTATCAATGCAGTGACCCATTAAGCAGAGTGGGCATTTAAATAGTGTTTAGTCATTCCCCGGTGCTACTGGCCCTTTAACAGCAACTAAATATGGGTTTGGCCCTGTCCTTTCCAGCTGGCACATTACTGGGGCATGCTGACTGACTAGGTACACTGGCTACGGCAACAAACAGGGGCCAAATCAAGGGCAAGAGCGTCTTCATTACACTGGTCAGAATTTCTGCAACACTGCTTGTGTACAAAATGAACCAATATATGTGCTCAATATTGCCAGTCACTGTCAGCAGCGAGTCTGAAATGGGGCTGCCTCGTTACAGCAGGTATGATACGAAAGGAAATGTATTAGAATATATATATATATATATATATATATATATATATATATATATATATATATATATATATATATATATATATATATATATATATATATATATATATATATATATATATAATGTCTCTATATAACCTTTTTAACAGGCCTGCACCAATCAAAATGCACTTTACAGAAAGCCAGAGGGGGGAAGGGTAGGGCAATACACAAAGCCACACACCAAGGTTACTTACCTTGTACTGGTAGTTGGGGCTCTTGTTGTACCAGGGATCTGGGTTATTTTTCCTGTCCCAGCTTTAGAGACATAAAATTGAGAAGAGTTAACACACAATCAGCCTGACTGTACTGATAACATGCAATAATGGCCGCCCCGCTTACCTGATTTCAGGGCTCCGTGTGGTGACCCTCAGCGCATACAGGATGGAGCCGACTCCCCCAAAGCCAACAAAGACAAATAGAGGGATTAACTAAAAAAAGGGGGAAAAGAAAATGTTACAGTTGAACCTTGTCTGAAACTTACAGTAGAAAACAAACTATTTCTATAACTAAGTTGTGAACACAAAAAAAAAAAAAAAAAACACAACACACATTGCCTAATTTAACTTGCCCTTGACAGCTGTAAGGCTTCCGGAATGATTGCACTGAGCTACAGAACAACACAGGGCAAAGTATATCGATAGGGACATTCCCAGGTACCCAAGGGCCACACTAAAGCGAAGCTAGAATGGCAATAAACTTTATTTTTGCAATATATTGCGCAACTAAAGCCCCAGAACTGGCAGCACCAGTTGCACGGATACCTAGATAGGAAGCTGCAGCGCTGGAATAAGCCCCGCCCAGTAACTTGTAAACACGGTTCTGCACCGGCCCTGGGCTACGTGCGGGAAGGAGGGTGCTTAGGTGAAATGAAGGATACAGGAAGTCATAGCAACGGCACAGACACTAATGGCACAATGGGGCAACCCCACAGCTGTCACACTGAGCTACTGTTGCACATCAGCTGGGGCATTGGCACTGCTCCTTAATCCACTACCCCTGCAGCCAGCCCAGCCCCAGTCACGGGACCCTTTGTGGGTTTTAGACACAACGTATGTTGCTCATATAAAGTGATTATTAAAGGGGAAGTAAACCCTGCAGCTCAACCAAACCTTACTCAGCTGCTGCCGGACTACAAATCCCAGAATAATGTAACATATAATGAAGGGTGAGGCATGCTGGGAGCTGTAGTCCAGCAACATCAGGGCTGTATTCTTAAAGCAATATTGCCCAATAAAACTTTCCCCTAAATCCCCATTAAAATGCAAGAAATCCCCCAATGAGAATCCCAGCTGATGTGGGTAAATACGGCTCCCTGTTCTCTGTTCCTGCAATTGGAGTTGGGAGCAATAAGCACAGTTTCCCAGCACTGAACAAGTCTGCCCCTTTATCCCCATGTCTGATTCCTGTGCCATATAATGACGGGAAAATGCCATCATTATCTCTATATGTAAGGTACCAGCAAGGGGCCTGACACAGTGCTGGGAATCGGCATTCTCATTGGTCACTTCTCTTGCACTTACAGTCACATTGTTACTCAGTAGAATTCTCATTGGGGAATTTCCTTGCATCTATAATTATGGTTTTCAGCAACTCCTATGGCAGCTCCCGCTATGTGGGTGAGAGCAGAGGATCCCTTGCTGCCTATAGGTGCCATTACAGCCCACCCTGAAGCCATAGAGGGTCCCATCTGTCCGCAAAGCATTAACCCCCAGAACATCATGTGTCTATATGTCATTAACCCTTTAATCTTTCAACTACAAGAATAGGTGGAGGGGTGAGGTTACCTGCAGCCCTTAAGGTGTTTTGCACTACAACTCCCAGCAACCCCTGCCAACTGGGCCGCTCCTTAGACACGGAAGTGCCAAAATGACATTAATCCCCCACAAGAGTAGTTGGTAGGTGGGAGAGCATGGCGGCTAGCCGGTACTTACGCTGGGGTGCTTCTTAGCGTGGGTGAGCATAGTGCGGAACATGATGGCGGCGGTCAATGCTCCGAGATCCTCTCAGATTCCTTCACTGCGCCACAATGTCACATAGAACACGGGAGAGGACCCCTAATACGTCACTAGGGTCCTCACCGAGGCCTGCCCTCAGCGGTGCCTGAGCCTGCCCCCAGCAGGGCCTGAGCTGCCCCGGCAATGCCTGTCACATTCGCAGCAAAACCCAAATCTAGCCACTAAGGAACAAGTGGGAAGGGCGAACTATAGCAATATCACTGAGGTAAAACTCCTTTGCCTCCGGGTAGAGAGCTATTATGGTCTAGTGAAGAGGGAGACGGTTTTTATACACTTCCTTATCCAAGTGCTTCCTCTTCATTTACTGAGACTCTCTGCTACTTCCCCACCAGAGTACTGAGTAACAGCTCAAACCCACACGCTGCATAGTCTATTAGTAATCAGATAAACAGCATAATCCATACGGCATTAAAATAACTATCAGCCATGAAATTAATGCCAACCAGCAGTGCGTTGTGTTAAGGGTTCTGCTATTAAAGTGATGACTTGTGCCTTTATATGGGCACAGAACCCCTCAGTGACTGCTAATATCCTTATCATTTACAGTAGGGGGTACAATATCCCTTATAATACACAAGTGATACTCAGAGTTCCCTGTATAACTCAGCCTGCAGCCTTGTGCCTTTATATGGGCACAGAACCCCTCAGTGACTGCTAATATCCTTATCATTTACAGTAGGGGGTACATTATCCCTTATAATACATGAGTGATACTCAGAGTTCCCTGTATAACTCAGCCTGCAGCCTTGTGCCTTTATATGG